>NC_073377.1:5878196-5915696 GCF_028641065.1 Leucoraja erinaceus
ACCTGTTATCCATGCTAGTATCTGCCCTTTGATACCGTGGGCTCTCATCTACCTTAGCAGCCTCCCATGTGGCATCTTATCAAATGCTTTCTTAAAATCTAGGTAAACAGCGTCTACTGACTCTCCTATGTCTGTCCTGCTATTTACTTTGGTTAGGTTGAAAATGCAAGGGAAATAATTTAATAGGAATCTGAGGAGTACATTTTTCAAACAATGGGTGGTGGGTGTATGAAATGAGTTGCCGGAGGGGGTAGGTGAGTTAGGGACGATTGCAAAGTTTAAGAAACAATTAGACATATACAATACAATACAATACCATTTATTGTCATTTGAGCCTCAGTGAGGCTCAAACGAAATTCCGTTTCCACAGCCATACAAACAAAGACAATTTCCTACAGACATACACACAATTTAATTCACACAAACATCCATCACAGTGAACCCACTGTGATGGAAGGCAAAGTCTTTTCTCTCCCCTGTTCTCCATTTCTCTCCCGATGTCCAAGCCCCAGGCCGTGCCGGGCGATTTACGGCCCCGCTCCCGGTCTAAAAGTCACATGGATACATGGATAAGACATGATTGGAGGGATGTGGTCTAAACGCAGGTAGGTGGGACTAGTACAGATGGGACATGTTGACCGGTGTGGGCAAGTTGGGATGAAAGCCTGTTCCATGCTGAATGACTCTATGACTCTATATGGAACTAATCATCAATTATTTTCATCCATATTCCCAATAATGTTAGCACTGACATGAGAGTAGGTCGTGGGGTGAGGTGAAGATTCATAACATTGAGCATAGCAGCACAGAAACAGGCCCACAATGTCTGTACTGAACCCAGAAACATAGTAAATAGGTGCATCAGTAGGCCATTCAGCCCTCCAAACGAGAACTGCCATTCAATATGATCATGGCTGATCATCCATGATCCATGATCCAGAATCAGTACCCCGTTCCTGCTTTTTCCCCATATCCCTTGATTCCATACAAAGACCTACATCTAACTTTCTCTTGAATACATCCGGTGAATTGGCCTCCACTGCCTACTGTGGCAGAGAATTCCACAGAACTGTTGTGTGGCGGCGGCTGATGGCAGTGGTTTGACTGCAGTCCGTCTGTCTTTTTTTAATGTTTGTCTCGTTAAATGTATGTTTTGATTCTAGTTTTTATTTTGTTTTTAGCTGTGTATATGTAGGTGGTGGGGGGAGGGGGGGGGGGCTGGTGGGGGAAACTGTTTACTATCTTCCTTGTCGGGTCTCGGATGTTGTTGTGCCTAACATCATGAAGCCGGCATCAGCCTCTGGCCGGGACCGACCTTAGGGCTCCAGTCACGGCGCCTGCGGACCTGCCATCGCTGAGCTGGCCGTCTTCGAAGCGGGAAGAGCTCTGGTGGCGCGCGGCCGCAACCCGACTTCGGAGCTTCGGAGGCTCCAGCCACAGGCCCTGTGGACGGTAACATTGGGAGCTCGCAGGTCCCTGGTGGGAGACCGCTTCTCGGAGCTCCCACAATGGCAACTTCTCCCGTTGGAATCGCGGGGTTAAATGACTTGGAGCGGGGCCTAACATCGCCCCGCGCGGCTTAACGGCCGCGGGACATACCATCGCCCGCCGGGGGCTTTAACATCAGGAGCCCCAGTCGCCTCGACGCTGCAGTTGGACTGCTGGACCGCGGGAGAAGAACAAAGGAAGAGATAAGACTTTGCCTTCCATCACAGTGAGGAGGTGTTGGAGATTCACTGTGATGGATGTTTGTGTAAATTGTGTTAAGTGTGGGCCTTGGTTTTTTTTGTAATGTTAAGACTGTAGAAAATGCAATTTTGTTCAAGCTGTTTGAATGACAATAAAAGGCATTCTATCCTATTCTAGCTTGATGCCAATGTAAACTAATCCCATCTGTTTGGTTTGCAGATACAGCATGGAGGCGGGCCCTTCGGCCCATCAAGTCCAAGTCAACCACTGATCACCCATTCATCTATGTTACCCCACTTTCTCATCCACTCACAGCACATTAGGGGAATTTTTACACAACCCACAACCTCTACGTCTTTGGGATGTGGGAGAAAACCAGAACAGCCAAGATCACCCCACATTCTCCAGTGCTCCAAGGATTAAAGTCCTTCCTGCTCAACCTCATCCTCCACCTCGAGTCCTGAACTCTCAGCAACATTCTTGTAAATCATCCCTGCACTTTCTCCAGGTCAATGGATCTTTCCTGCAAAACTGAACACGGTATTCCAAAGCGGACGTGGTAACCGATAACTTTAATTTAGTTTAGTTTAGTTTAAAGATACAGCACGGAAACAGGCCCACTGGTTCCTTGACGACCAGCGATCCCCGTACACTTGCAATATCCAACAAACTAGTGACAATTTACAATCTTTCCCGAAGTGAATTAATCTACAAACCCAGGGTCCAAATTTGGGCAAATGGGGCCAGATTAGATGGGGCATCTTAGTCAGCATGGACCAGGTGGAGCTAATTGCCTGAAGAAGTCTGAAGAAGGATCTGAAGCAGAAACGTCACCTTTTCTCCAGAGATGCTACCTGACCCGCTGAGTTATTCTCGCATTTTGTGTCTACCTTCTGCCTGTTTCCATGCTGTATGACATTATGACTATAATTCAACAGCAAATACACTTTGGTTGTACTTCACAGCATGTTAAGTGCTTTGGGACTCACTAAGGCCATCAAACAAGCTATATAAATGCGAATCTTCCCCTCTCACATTGCCATTAGTATCTCATCTGCACACACCAATGTGATTGGCAAATATTTGTCAAGCAGCCTCTTCATTAAATGATTTACATTTGTTTTTGAATAAACCTCAGATGAGAGGCCAGCCATTATAAGAAAACAAATTATGAAACCAAATAGAGAAACTGTCAGCTAATGGCTACCAGTCAAGCTACAATCATTTTTAATTAGAATTGATTGACTTTTCCGTGTGGTACAGCTTCCCAGCGCAAATAATGCTGGGATTTATTTTCTAATTTGAGACTTTCTCATGTTGATTTTGTGTGTGTGAATGGGGGCCAAGTCAATGGATATTTTTAAGGCGGTGATTGATAGATTCGTGATTAGTAAGGATTTCAGGGGTTATAGGGAGAAGATCATGAGATCATAAGATCATGTGATAGGAGTAGAATTAGGCCATTCGGCCCATTGTCTACTATGCCATTCAATGATGGATACAACTGATATCTATCTCTCCCTCATAACCCCATTCTCCTATCATCCCCCCACAACCCTAACTCTGAGAAGGCAGGATAATAGGGTTGAGGGGAAAGATCGATCAGCCATGATTGAATGGTGGAATAGACCTGATGGGCCGAATGGCCTAATTCTGCTCTGAAAACTTATAAACATATGAACTAATGACAGGGTTGTAAGAGGGTTAGATGCCATGAGGTTGGGGATCAGGGCAGTGAAGGTCAACTCTTTAAAACTATCTTGCTTCTTCTAAAGCATCTTAACAGATCTAAACTGCTGCTGTCGACAATTTCCTTTTATATGCAAGTAACGTTACTTCATATTGCACAAACAATAACATACATGAATCCAAAAGCAAAATACTGTGGATGCCAGAACCTTTCTCCCAGGAGTGGCGATGTCAAAGAGTAGAGGGGGGAGCCTTAAAGCAAGAGGGACAACATTTCAAGGAGTTGTGCGGGGCAAGTCATTGCCATAGATTCATAGAGTTCAGCGCGGAAACAGGCCCTTCAACCCAACTTCCCCACACCGGCCAACATGTCCCATATACACAGGTCCCATATACACTAGTCCCACCTGCCAGCATTTGGCCCCTATCCCTCCAAACATGTCCTTTCCATGTTCCTTGTTTGTGTCCAAATGTTGCTCACTCTTTGTGATAGACCCTGCCTCAACTATCTCTTCCGGCAGCTCGTTCCATACACCCACCATGTTTTGTGTGATAAGGTTACCCCTCAGATTCCTGTTACATCTTTCCCCCTATCAGCTTAAACCTATGTCCTCTGGTTCTAAATTTGCCTATTCTGGGCAAAGGACTCTGTACATCTACCCAATCTATTGAAAGACATGAGGGAAATGCTTTAAAGTGAGAGGTACAATGTTTAAAGGAGATGAGCGGGGAAAGTCCGAGTTCAATCTGACTTCTGATTGCAAGATTCCTATGTGGCTACATTAGTTTTGTTTAATTTAACTTATTATTGCCACGTGTACCAAAGCTTTTTTGTTGCACACCATTCAGTCAGTAAAAAGACTATACATGATTACAATCAATTCATTCACAGTCTACAGATAAACGAGGGTATAATGTTTAGTGAAAGACTGGACTAAGTGGAACCCATTGGGTCCCATGTTCACACGGGAGGGCTGGTCCCCCAACGCAATATTCCACCTCTCAACCAATTCTAATATTGGTGGCCAGTGGGGGTGGGCTTTCTGGAGTGCTAGTATGGATGTTGTGGGCCCGCTGTTTCTGACGCTAAAGCCTTGGGATCGTTGCCCTTCGTGTTGGCGTGGTGGAGGAGGGGGGTATTGTGCTGTTTGATCGCCCCCTGCTATCCCAGGGACAGAGAGGCACCGCGGCTTTTGTGACTGGTGGGTAATCACTTCCAAAGTGTTTGCCCACATAGTCAGTACACCTCTCCTACACTTGTCGCCGGCACTAAGATCATCCTGCAGAGAATGATCCCAGCCTAACCCAAGAGCCATGTCACCCCAGACAGATTAATGATCCCCCCCCCCCCCCCAACCTCTCTCCACCACAACTCATGCCTGGGCACCAAAGCAGCTCAGGAGGCGAACCCTGGGCTCCGTCTCACAACAATCTGAAGTGCACATCCGTCCACATTCAAAGATTTCATCTCCCGTCTCCCTGAGTGTGTAGACATGGCAGTAAATTCAATTAAAGCATATCAAACCTGTGTGTTTCAAACAAATCATAAGTATAACTGTTCTGGCATTGGATGGTGCGCATTTTCCCTTTGTAGGTCACATCAATAGATGTGGCCGCGCTGAATTCTATCTTTAAAACAAAGCCACAGGATGGAGAGGTCTTCTTTAACACTGTTGCTTATTAAAACATAACACTGTTGCTTATTAAAACAAACCTTCAATCAGGATTGGCTCAAGAGTAACTCGTGAGACGAACTTGGAACATCGCAGAAATGACAAGTAAATGGCAAACTTGTCAAACCCGTGGGAACTCGGTTAAACTCTTGATCATACACTTGCAATCTCGTACACAGCCATGAGTCTTTCACTCGGGGTACCTCTTGTGTCAACTCGCAACATGAGACTCAGCTATCACGGTGCAGACCAACAATTCGGTTCAATCTGAACAATGCTGACCAACAATTCAGCTCACTCACGGTGCAGGCCAATGATTCATTTCAAGCACAGTGTAGGCCAGCTATTCATTTCATTTCAAGCACAGTGCAAGGTAACAATTCATTTCATTTCAAGCACTGTGTAAGCTAACAATTCATTTCATTTCAAGCACCGTGCAGGCTAACAATTCATTTCATTTCAAGCACAGTGCAGGCTAACAATTAATTTCAAGCAGAGTGCAGACTCACAGTTCAGTTCACTCAAGCGTAGACTCAAAAATCTGGACTCAACTCTCACTCACAATCCTCTGGGGTGACTGACTCACAACTGGCCTCTGTGGCTTTATTCTCCTGGCCCCCCAGAAGGGGCATTACCTTCATCATGGTGACTGGCAGGTGAGAACACCATTCTGCTGATCTTATGATTTTTTTAAACATTCATAACTTTTTTTATTATTTCACCGATCGGAAGAAACCTTGGGAGGTTAGAGCGGAGGAGGACAGTGACATAAGATCGCAAAAAATTCATAGCGATACAGGGCAGCATTTTTTCTAAAATGTATTTAAAACATACACATGAAGTGGTCAAGATGAGACCTTTAGTAATAGTATTAGACTAAGTGGGACCCATTGGATCCCATGTACACATGGGAGGGCTGGTCCCCCAACGCAATATTCCACCTCTCCACCAATTCCAATATTGGTGGCCAGTGGGTGGGGGGGGATTTCTGGAGTGCTAGTACGGGTGTTGTGGGCTGAAGGGACTGGTTTCCAGAAGGCTAGTATGGACATTGTGGGCCAAATGGATTCTTGGGGTGGCTGTTCGTCTTTGGAGTGTGGGAGGAAACTGAAGACCTCGGAGAAAACCCACGCAAGTCACGGGGAAAACCATATAACCATATAACAATTACAGCACGGAAACAGGCCATCTCGACCCTTCTAGTCCGTGCTGAACACGTATTCTCCCCTAGTCCCATATACCTGCGCACAGACCATAACCCTCCATTCCTTTCCCGTCCATATAACTATCCAATTTATTTTTAAATGATAAAAATGAACCTGCCTCCACTACCTTCACTGGAAGCTCATTCCACACAGCCACCACTCTCTGAGTAAAGAAATTCCCCCTCATGTTACCCCTAAACGTCTGTCCCTTAATTCTCAAGTCATGTCCCCTTGTTTGAATCTTCCCTACTCTCAGTGGGAAAAGCTTATCCACGTCAACTCTGTCTATCCCTCTCATCATATTCTCCTGAAAAAATATTAAACAAATATTAGTCAAATGTAAAAAAAAACACATTTTTATTAATAAAGTACCTAAATTAAACCTTATTTACTGTTCATATTTTTAACTAATTCTAAGTAAATCTAATTAATAATAATTAGTAATAATTAGTGGTAATTAGAACTAAAATATATAGGTTGTATGTTAATAGCAAGAAAACATGCTCAACTATCATTAACAGCCTTTCATATTGCCCCTGTCCCACTTAGGAAATCTGAACGGAAACCTCTAGAGACTTTGCGCCCCACCCAAGGTTTCCGTGCGGTTCCTGGAGGTTCCCGGAGGTTTTTATCAGTCTCCCTAATGGTCGAAAGTGGTTTCCGCTTTTTCTATGTTCCAGCGATTATTCAAAAAATTCAAAACCGGCCGCGACTAAAAATTCGTTGCCGTTTTAAAAATCGGTAATTTTTTAGTTGAAACCGGTTGCGATGCTAGTTGAAGGTGGTTGCCAGAGGTTGTGGGTAGTGGAATCTAAGACCTCCCTGGTGGAATAAAACTGGGTGAAAAAAAGATCTTACCTTCCACTACCTGCAACCTCCGGCAACCTCTACTGACCAGGTATGTGCTCACTGTTCTACATACAGGGCGATGGAGGCCTAAACCCTCGCATTTCACAGATGCCGTGATGAATGCCTCAAGAACTGTGACTTAGGAGACTTTGCAACAAGACCTGACGAGAGAGAGTAACATAAATATCTTTATTCATCATGTGCTGAGTGCCATAACTTCTGCACTTTAATATTTGAACAAGGGACATTATTGTAGAGCCAGTGTGTCTCGAAGTGGATCTTATCCATGGCTGTGGTGTTTACCCTATCTGCCAGGACAGACACAGTGGCACAGCAGTAGAGTTGCTGTTTCACAGTGCCTGAGACCCGGGTTCGATCCTGACCACGGGCGCTTGTCGGTACAGAATTTGTACGCTCTCACTTTGTCTGCGTGGATTTTCTTCGGACTTCTCCCACATTCCAAATTCCAGTGCAAGCTTTTAGGTTAATTGGCTTTAGTAAAATTATAAATTGTCCCTACCTTATAGGATTGTGCTAGTGTACGGGTTGATTGCTGGTCGGTGTGTACTCATTGGGCCAAAGGGCCTGTTTTCGCGCTGTATCTATAAAGTCGAAAGTCTAAAGTAGATCTCCTATGGCAATGTTCCTGGTAAGTGCTGATTGACAAACACAATTTGGACATTCGATGATGGAATAATGGCTTATTGTATTTAGGTCAACTCCCTGTCAGACTACAATATCCAGCTCTAGGGCCACAGAGGGTGTCAATCTGGACGGGTGTTGGCATGAATGGCACCTCTCAGATCTTGTGATTGTAATTGAAGCCTGTGGTCTCTGGGAGAACACAAATATTCAAGATAGCCTTCCCATGAGTAAACCTCCAGGAGGTATGCCGGAGCTACTTCCAATCTAATCCGAGCTCTGGTGGACATCTGTCTGAGTCAACTCTGCTCAGGGCTAGCGTGGGCAACTTCAAGTAACTTTTGACATGTCACTATGGATCATTGTTGAACTCTTGAAGGGATAACAGAGGAAGTAGACAACAATAGTGCAGTCGATGCAATTAAACTACATTTTCAAAAGCACCCCGCGACAGGCTGAGGTGAAAATATTTTAAATTTAGTTTGAGGTTTCACGTTCACAAGTTATAGCAGTAGAATTAGGCCATTCGGCCCATCGAGTCTACCCCGCCACTCAATCATGGCTGATCTCTGCCTCCTCATCCCATTTTCCTGCCTTCTCTCCATAACCCTTAATACACATTCTAATCAAGAAATCGTCTATCTTTGCCTTAAAAATATCCACTGACTTGGCCTCTACAGCCCTCTGTGGCAATGAGTTCCACAGATTAACAATCCTAAAGCGAAAGAAGTTCCGCCTCACCTCCTTTTCAAAAGAGCACACTTTAATTCTGAAGCTAGGACCTGGGAGAGGTTAGGACTATTCCTTAAAGCACAGGAGGATGAGGGGCAAGAGATTCTGTGCGTTTACCATATCTAACCCTCTCATAATTTTGCACACATCTATAAGGTCACCCCTCATCCTCCTGCGCTCCAAGGAATAGTCCTAACCTCTCCCGATCAGGCCCCTGAGTCTTGGCAACATTTTCGTAATTCTTCTCTGCACCTTTTCCAGCTTGACTATAACATGGTGACCAAAAAGGAACACAATACTCTAAATGTGGCCTCACCATCATCTTGTACAACTGTTTGGGCGGCAAGTGGTGCGGTGGTAGAGTTGCTGCCTTACAGCGAGAAGCAGAGGTCACAGGTTTAAGGTGAGGGGGGGAAAGATTTAATAGGAACATGAGGGGTAATTTTTTTACAGAAAGGGTGATGGGTGTATGGAACGAGCTGCCAGTGTAAGTCGTTGAGGCAGGGACTATTTAAGAAACAGTTAGACAGTTTCAAGGATAGGACAGGTTTAGAAGGATGTGGGGCAAACACAGGCAGGTGGGATTTGTGTAGATGGGGTATGTTGGTCGGCGTGGGCAAGTTGGGCCGAAGGGCCTGTTTCCATGTATGACTATGAATCTATGACTATGAATAAAGGCTGTTGACAGACAGTGAAGGACTTGGATAATGCTTGGTGTTATTTTCACTTACAATCCCCTTCTGATGTGAATGACTAGGATAAATAAACTGAATGAGCAGTGCTGAAGTTGGGGGCTTTGGAGCTTTGATGTCAATGTGACGGGAGGTCACTGGCCGTGTGGTACCTGGATATAGTCTGCAGCTAAAAAAACAATTAGGTTCTTTTCGGTTAAATCGAGTAAACAGTAAGTAATTCAAGTAAACGCAAAGAACTGCAGATGCTGATTCACAAACCAAAGGCCCACAATGCCGGAGTATTTATAAACCAAACTAAAAATCTAGACTAAACTCAATGGGTCGGGCAGCTAATCTTAAGCACATTGATAGGTGACGTTTCGAGTCAAGGTTCTTCATCAGACATTGTGGTAGGGAGTAGAACATTGGACGAGAGATAAAGGTGGGGCAAAGCCTGACAAGATAGTTATATGGATGGGAATAGATAGTTATATGGATGGGAAGGGAATGGAGGGTTATGGTCTGAGCGCAGGTATATGGGACTAGGGGAGATTATGTGTTCGGCACGGACTAGAAGGGTCGAGATGGCCTGTTTCCGTGCTGTAATTGTTATATGGTTATATGGTTAAGATAGGTAGGTTTAAGAAACTATCCAATATGATTCCTTCCTCTGGCTTCATATTTCGCATGTCTATCCTTTTCTTCTTATCTTACACTTGTTGTCTTCTCATCTTTGGCCTTCATCCAACCATCTACCAATCAAGAACCCCCTTCACCTGTATCAGTAAAGTGGGAAGTTATGTTAAATTATTTACATGAGGCACAAGAGTGCAGATGCTTGACAAGTATACAGTCTGGGTAGACAGCCAGAGGTTTGTAAGAATCATCCCAAGTATTAAATAGGTTAACATGTGATGAGTGGTTTAAAGCACTGGGCCTTCACTCGCTGGAGTTTAGAAGGATGAGGCAGGAACCTTAATGAAACCTACTTATTAGTAAAAGCCTGGACAGAGTGGATGTGGAGAGGATGTTTCCATGAGTGGGAGAGTCTAGGACCAAAAGCCATGTTCTCAGAATTAAAGGACGTACCTTTAGAAAGGAGATGAGAAGGAATTTCTTCAGTCAGAGGATGGTGAATCTGAGGAACTCATTGCCACAGACGGCTGTGGAGGCCGTCAATGGATATTTATGGCAGAGTGACTGATTCTTGATCAGTACGGGTGTCAGGAATTAGGGAGAGTAAGCAGGATAATGGGGTTGAGAGGGAAAGATCGAATGGCAGAGTAGATTTGATGGGCCAAATAAATGAATGAATGAATAATTAAGTTTATTGGCCAAGTATGTACACATACAAGGAATTTGCCTTTGTGCTCTGTTCACAAGTAACAACACAAAATACACTAACAATTAAGAATGGAACATAAAACATTAAACATTAATAATAAAACATTATAGTTTAAACATGTGAATGAAATAAAATACCAGAGAAAAATTAGGCTACAGACTTTTGGTTATTGAGTAGAGCTACTGCTCGTAGAATAAAAGCAGTTTTTATGTCTGGCTGTGGCGGCTTTGACAGTCCGGAGTCGCCTTCCAGAGGGAAGTGATTCAAAGAGTTTGTGGCCAGGGTCAGAGGGGTCAGAGATTATCATACCTGCTCGTTTCCTGGCCCTTGCAGTGTACAGTTCGTCAATGGAGGGAAGGTTGCAGCCAACAATCTTCTCAGCTGATCGGACGATTTGCTGCAGCCTCCGGATGTCGTGCTTGGCGGCTGAGCCAAACCAGACCATCATGGAGAAGGTGAGGACAGACTCTACGATGGCCGTATAGAATTGGACCATCATTGCCTGTGGCAGATTGTGTTTCCTCAGCTGCCGCAGGAAGTACATCCTCTGTTGTGCCTTTTTGACTGTGGAGTTGATGACCTAATTCTGCTCCTATCACGTACACTTATGAACTTTTTACCCAGGTTGGACATGTCACGGACTAGAGGGCATAGAGTTAAGATGAAAGGTTACGATCCTTCATCTAGACTGAAAGAGTAGAGTGGAATAAGCCAGTCTAAAGAGATGGGGGATAAAGAGAAAATGGTAGATTACAAGGGGAGGCAGATAAACTTGTAGAACTGATGCCTGATAGACATGATGTGGAACTGCAGATGCTGGTTTATACCAAAAATAGACACAAAGTGCTGGAGTTACTTAGCGGGTAAAGCAGCATCTCTGGAGACAAAGAATGGATGATGTTTCAATAGGTGACTTCTTCTGAAGTCGGACGAAGTACCCGACACGAAACGTCACCCATCCTTTTTCTCCAGAGATGCTGCCTGATCCACTGAGTTACTCCAGCCCTTTGTGTTTACCTGATGGACATGAGTGGTACGGGTGTCAGAGGTTATGGGGAGAAGGTAGGAGAACGGGGTTCGGAGGGAGAGCTGGTTGAATGGCGGAGAAGACTTGATGGGCCGAATGACCTAACTATCTCTTATGATCTTACGAGTTTCATCATAGTGAAGTGTGGGGGGATGTATTTTGATAGATGAAATAAGGTTACACATTGCACGGATAATTGGTATCTCAGTGGAGGGGGAGGGGGGTGGGCGAGAAGAAAGATATTCAGGAAGCCAAATTAGCAAATCATTAAATGTAGTGAAGCAGGTTAATAAGGCCATAAAAATAAACTTAAAAAAAAATAGTGAGAGTTTCTGGAGGAAAAGAATGATAAAAACAGAGGTGTTTTTCCCAAGATTGCATTAGATCTTGATTGACTATTTTAAAGCATTTATGTGTAATGAGGCAGAATTAATTAGTGAAATCGTAATGACGGATGCGCATTCAGTTTGTGAGTGACAAATTTTAGTCTGAAACTAGTCATAAACTTAAAGGCAATTACACTGTTGTTGGTGCAGATTGGCAAACATAGAAACATAGACATAGAACATAGAAATTAGGTGCAGGAGTAGGCCATTCGGCCCTTCGAGCCTGCACCGCCATTCAATATGATCATGGCTGATCATCCAACTCAGTATCCCGTACCTGCCTTCTCTCCATACCCCCTGATCCCCTTAGCCACAAGGGCCACATCTAACTCCCTCTTAAATATAGCCAATGAATTGGCCTCAACTACCCTCTGTGGCAGAGAGTTCCAGAGATTCACCCACTCTCTGTGTGAAAAAAGTTCTTCTCATCTCTGTTTTAAAGGATTTCCCCCTTATCCTTAAGCTGTGACCCCTTGTCCTGGAAATTAGATAAAAGGTGCAAAGATGTACGATCAAAGTTCGTGATGAAGATACATTCTTTTGAGAAATAAAGATTCTGAAGGAAATGGGATCTATGTGTGGCTAATTAATAATACTGCAAGTCGTAGAAACAAAGAACTGCAGATGCTGGTTAAGGGACACAAAGTGCCGGAGTAACTCAGCAGGTCAGGCAGCATTTCTGAGGAACATGGACAGGTGACGTTTCAGATCGAGACCCTTCTTAAAGTCAAGGAAGGAAACTGATTGTGTAGGAAGAAACTGCAGATGCTGGTTTACACCAAAGATAGACACCAAATGCTGGAGTAACTCAGCGGGACAGGCAGCATCTCAGGAGAGAAGGAATGGGTGGCGTTTCGGATTGAGACCCTTCTTCGGATTGAGAGTCAGGGGAGAGGGAAACAAGATATATGGAAGGATAAGGTATGAAAGGGTCACAGTTTAAGGATAAAGGGGAAATCTTTTAGGACTGAGATGAGAAAAACATTTTTTACACAGAGAGTGGTGAATCTCTGGAATTCTCTGCAACAGAATGTAGTTGAGGCTAGTTCATTGGTTATATTTAAGAGGGAGTTAGATGTGGCCCTTGTGGCTAAAGGGATCAGGGGGTATGGAGAGAAGGCAGGTACAGGATACTGAGTTGGATGATCAGCCATGATCATATTGAATGGCGCTGCAGGCTCGAAGGGCCGAATGGCCTACTCCTGCACTTAATTTTCTGTTTCTATGAAAACCAGAGATCAAAGGGGACGAAGTTTGAGGAAAATGTAGAATAGATCATTGTTAACTAGGGGAAGATGACGATGAAGCATACAATGTAAAATTTAATCAGGAGGATCGGTTGGAGAACTAGGATGGGGGAGAAAGAAATTTGGTTCATAATAGAGATTGATGCTTCCCAAACACTGAACACGGTTAGCAATGGACAAACGGGGTCTTTCTCTCGGTCTTCTTCTCCTTGATCTTATTTTCAGGCTAACACTTTTTTCACCTCAGAGTTTGTGATAATGTCCTGCCTTTACCATGTGTGCACGGAAATAATTGCGCTATTTCAAGGGATTTGCAAACGTTATTTGTCTAACATTATCATAATTACCACGCCGCTGATAAATTTAGTCATACTGTAAATGAGCAGGTCTACCAACTAACTCTCCACTGATGAAGCAATCAGTTTGTGACCCATCCTTATCTCCACGCTTAATCAAGCAGTGTTGGTATGTCTTCGTTGGTTCTTTGTTGTCGCGTATGCACTGTACTGTGAAAGCTCATATGTGCACAAGCCTCAGTCTGAAGAAGGGTTTCGGCCCGAAACGTCACCTATTTCCTTCGCTCCTTAGATGCTGCTGCACCCGCTGAGTTTCTCCAGCAATTTTGTGTACCTTCCGCCATAGCTTGATGCCATTTACAAAAAGAAAAAGTCCAAAGTCCACAGTCTGGCCCACATGCTGGATGTACAGGTGCGCCCCCAATGCAGGTGAGCCCAGGTAAGCCCCAGGCTGCTGCGGGGCATCCTCCATCGCCCTCGACCGGCTCGGCCCACCAACTAACGTCCCTCTCCTCGCCCGCATGACCACCTTTGTGTCACTGGCAACACCCTCATAAATCTTCTCTGCACCCTTTCCAGCCTAACAATGTTATTCCTATAACAGGGTGACCAACAACTAAACACAATGCTCTAAATGTGGCCTCAACAATGTATTGTGCAATTCTCCAATTTTCCCTCTCTATGGCCATAATATTCTTCAGAAGGCGGCACGGTGATGCAATGGTGGAGTAACTGCCTTAGAGTGCCTGAGACCCGGGTTCGATCCTGACTACGGGTGCTGTCTAAACAGAGTTTGTACATTCTCCCCATGACCTCCCCATGACCAGCATGGTTTTTCTCTGGGTGCTCCAGTTTTCTAGCACACTCCAAAGATGTGCAGGTACAGTATGTACGTTAATTGACTTTGGTAAAATCACTAAATTGTCCCTAGTGTGTAGGATAGTGCTAGTGGATGGAGATCGCTGGCCAGCATGGACTTGGTGGGCCGAAGGGCATGTTTCCATGCAGTACCTCAAAAAGTGAACTGAAACTAAAAACTAAGACCAGAAGAATAAAGTCCCAACCTACTCAACCTCTCCCTCTTTCTTGCTTAACATCATTCTTATATTGGGGTGACCAAAACGAAACACAATACTCTAAATGTGGCCTCACCAACATCTTGTACAATTCCCCAATCTTCCCTTTCAATGGCCATAATATTCTTCAAGCGTGGCACGGTGGCACAGCGGTAGAGTTGCTGCCTTACAGTGCCTGAGACACGGGTTCGACCCTAACTACAGATGCTTGTCTGTATGGAGTTTGTTCGACGCCTGCGTGGGTTTTCTCCGAGACCTTCCGTTCCCTCCCACATTCCAAAGACGTACAGGTTTGTAGGTTAATTGGCTTGGTATATTTGTAAATTGTCCCTAGTGTGTTGGATAGCGCTAGTGTATGGGAATCGCAGTCGGTATGGACTCTGTGTCAAGGGTAGAGTAGGGGTGTCAGAGATTATGGGAGGAAGGTAGGAGAATGGGGTTAGGAAGAAGAGATAGGTCACCCATGACTGAATGGCGGAGTAGACTAGATGGGCCGAAAGGCCTAATTCTGCTCCTCTTACTTATGGCAGAAGAGCCGGTTTCCCCATTGCGTAACTTAGGGATTAAAGTCCTAACTTGCTCAACCTCTCCCTCCAGCTCAGGCCCTTGAGTCCTGGCAACATCCTCATAAATCTTCTCTGCACCCTTTCTAGCTTAACAACATCATTCCTGAGGTGGGGTGACCAAAACTAAACAACAATACTCTAAATGTGGCCTCACCAAAGTCTTGCACAATTCTAACATCATCTTCCCTCTCAATGACCATAATATTGTGCACAGTACTCCAGGCCTAATTGTTCTTGCAATCTTGAAAACTTCATCAGTGTCAACATTTTCTAAAAATATATTATGGACACGACGGTAAAGTTGGGTCCCTGTTCCTGAGTGAAAAGATAATAATTACCAGTTACTGTGACATTGAAAAAAAAATGACAGTGAATTGCAGCACAAATCATACGAGAAGCAGATTTTAATTGGATAAGAAATGAAATGTATATTGGAAGACAGCCTGGAAAAGGGCCAACTCAGATTCCATTTGTAACTATATTAGAGAGAAGTGATTTACAATTATGTAGAGGCTCCTTGTGCGCAGACAGTCAGAGCAAACTGTCACCTCTCACAAGTCTTAATTGATGAAGGTTGGAAGGCAGCAAGAGATTGCCATGTGCCTTAGTGCTACGCTGGAATTGAATCCGATTTTGGATAGACTTTTCTCAGATAATATGCCAGCTTAATACAACACTCCTATTAGGCACAGTCCTTTCGCTATCAGGATTTCCTTTTTAATATCCATTGCAAACTGTTTGCCATATGTCTTACTGATTCATTGCTCATTGCTCCTGAAAAATGTATTTTGCTGTTTGAAACCCATAGAGCCGCCGTGCGTAAATTTACGATCCAAAACCGTGATGAATTCCGCTGCTGTGGAGAAACAAAATTATTCATGAATATCAAAGCAGGTGCACCTCGATAAATTTGTGTGCTGTTTCTGCATTATGTCTGGGATGTCAGGAGGGTTGGAATGATAAATGTTTCACCTTGTCAGCTCGAAAACGCATTTTGTTCCATGCTCTGAAGACTTTGGTGATAGAGACCAGTTAAGAAATGTTGGAAGCATTTAATTGTGGCCTCTCCTGCTCCTCCTGCTTTGTTATCTCTCCAACTGGACTTCAATAGATTTGGATGCACAAAGGAAGGCAATTACGTGCACCTAGTTTAATGCAATGATTACCCAGTGAATTGCCACATAGACTTGTCGCTATTGTTGTGACCAGGAATGGTGATTTTGTGCTGCAATTCTGAATTCACTGTAAAAATGACTTTGCTCACATTCTAAAGACAGTCCTTATAGTTTAATCATTCTAAAGTAGAATGCTCAGTGCGGCACAGTGGTGCAGCAGTAGAGTTGCTGCCTTACAGTGCCAGAGACCCGGGTTCGATCCTGTCTACCGGTGCTGTCTGTACAGGGTTTGTACGAACTCCCTGTGACCTGCATGGGTTTTCTCTGGGTGCTCCGGTTTCCAAAGACGTGCAGGTTTATGCGTTAATTGGCTTTGGCAAAATTGCTAAATTGTCCCTATCGTGTGGGATAGTGCTAGTGCACAGGATGATCGCTGGTTGGCACAGACTCGGTAGGCCGAAGGGCCTGTTTCAGCGCTATAACTCTAAAGTCTAAAGAACTAGATAGTTTAAATGTTGCCCAACCTGCTGCATATCCTGTGTTTTCTAATGTTCTGTGTGTCGATACTGTCAATGCAAAGCAATTAGAAAATTTCCATATTCTTCTGATGAATATGTGCTGTTTTGTGCTACCCATACCCTGTATCTGGCTACTCGGATAAGCACAGACACAAACTATAACAGCTCGCAGAGAGGTGGTGAGTCTGGGGAACGTCTGTTTCTTCACCAGTCCAGTAAAGTCACCACATTTTTCATTTTCATTTCTTTTCCTTCTCTTTATTCTATTGATGCGACAACTTACGGTCGCCCCACAACAATACCGAATCTATTCCAAGTGTTTTGTGGTACGCCCTGTTAAGGCTTTCCATAAGCCAACTTTAGTTTAGTTTAAAGCAGAAATAGACACGAAATGCTGGAGTAACTTAGCAACATCACTGGAGAGAAGAAATGGGTGCCTTTTCGGGTCGAGACCCTTCTTAGTTTAGTTTAGAGACACAGCGCGGAAACTGGCCCTTTGGCCCAACAAGTCTGCACCAACCAGCACATAAACACTTTCCTGCACACAAAAAAGACAATTTACATTTCGACCAAGCCAATTAACCTGCATACCTGTACGTCTTTGGAGTGTGGGAGGAAATCAAAGATCTCGGAGAAAACCCATGTGGTCATGGGGAGAACATACAAACTCCATAGCACCCGTAGTCGGGATCGAATCCGGGTCTCTGCCGCTGCAAGCACTTTAAGGCAGCAACTCTACTGCTGCACCACCATGCCGCCCACCAACTTGTTCGATAGACTCACCACTGATCTATGAGCTACAGTATTTTATTTTGTGTCTGAGCCTATCAGGTCAGTTTTCAGGTTTAATTTATTGTCACAAGCACCGAGGTACAGTGAAGATCTTTTGTTTTTGTTGCATGCTAACCTAACAGTGGAAAGACAATATCTATATTACTAAATCTCTGATCTAGACCGCTTTTGGCCGACTGTGCTGCGATTTCCGAGAAAATGCCGCCTCCTACGGCCGTCATTTTTGGCCACCTCGCTAAGAGCCCCCCTCCGCCATATGAGTGCGGAGGATTTTTTCTGTCGATACAAAATGAGAGATATTAATGTTTTTACAAAATTCCACATTCCCTCTGCTGCCCCCACGGCCGGCAGGGGGAGGGACTATAAAATCAGGAAGTGTCGTGCTTCACTCAGTCTCTGCCAGACCAGGAAGCGAGAGGGTCACGGCTCTCTGAGCTGCGAATAACACTGAACGCACATCCACTCCACGGTGAGTCCCCTCGATGCGGCTGTACAATGGCTGCAGCCCTTTTAAAAAAGTTTGTGTTCACAACATGAATTTTGGTTGTCGGGTGTCTGCAGCCCAATTGTTTGCCTCTCCATTGCCTCGCCTTTTTGTCAAGTTTGTGCTCACAAGATGAATTTTGGTTGTTGGGTGTCTGCAGCCCAATTGTTTGCCCGGCCTTTTTAACAAGTTTGTGTTCACAAAATGAATTTCGGTTGTCGGGTGGCTGCAGCCCAATTGGTTGCCTTGGCTTGGCTTTTAAAATCGTTGCAACAGTTGGATGCCTGCCCAAGCATCCATACGGCCCACAATATCTATACTAGCCCTCTGGAAACCAGTGCCTTCAGCCCGCAACATTCATACTATCGCAGCAGGCCGGCAGTCGAAGATCTAAAGTCCCCGCTGCGCCACAGCCAGAAGCACAGCAGATCTCAGGGCCGGCGGGTGGAGCTCCTCTCCAGGGATCCCCGGTGAGGGATCCCGCTCCGGACGATAAATCCCCGCCGTGCCCGTGGTTAGAAGTAGACCGCGGTCACGGGCCGGCGGTCGGAGCTCTTCTCCTCCAGGGTCCCCTACAAGGGATCCCAGGCTTCGGATGGTAAGTCCCTGCCACGCCCGCTTAGGCAGTTTATAATCCAGCAGTATGATGGTTGCTTTATCTAATTTAAAGTAATTCCTTCCTGCCGTCCACCTCCCAACTCTAGTTGTCCAACTAGTTCCACTGTTCGCATCCTTGCGTCCCGCTTGTTAGCACATCTTCCCGAGCCAACAATGGGCCATTGTGGACTCAACCCTTCCTAAGGTCATCTGCTGCCAACCCTGATTTGTTCTAGCCTTTTCTCAGCTCCAGTTCCATCCCCTTCCCCCCACCTGTATCATTCAGTCTGAAGAAGGGTCCCCACTTGAAACATCAACATTTCTTTTCTCCGGGGATGTTGCGTGTCCCGCGGAATTACTCCAGCATTTTGTGTCTGTCCGCTACAGAGAAAGGTTGAACAGGCTGGGACTTTATTTATTGGAGCACAGGAGGCTGAGGGGTGATCTTATTGAGGTGTATAAAATATTGAGGGGAATAGATAGGGTGAATGCACATAGTCTTTAACCCAGAGTAAGTGAATCAAACACGCAAGGACATATGTTTAAGGTGACAGGGGCAAAATATAACATGAACCTGAGGGACAGCTTTTTCACAAAGAGGGTGGTGGGTATATGGAACCAGCTGTCAGAGGAAGTATTTGATGTAGATACTACAGCATTTAAAAGACACTTGGACAGGCACATGGATAAGAAAAGTTAGAATGATATGGGCCCAACACAGGCAAATAGCATAGAAGGGGCATCTTGGTCGGCATGGATGAGTTGGGTCGAAGGGCCTGTTTCCGTGCTGTATGAATCAATGAGTCTAGTTACATAGAAAATGAAACCATACAGCACAGCACAAGAGCCATAGGGGCGACACAGTGGTGCAGCGGTAGAGTTGCTGCCTTAAGGGGAGTTTAGGAGAGTTTGTCCTCAACTCAATCTCGCAGCACGGTCGACATGTGGTCCCAGGAGGTTCTATGAAGTTACTGGAACTCTCCTTCATGCTCAAGGGAAGTTCCCGCATACTCACGGCCTCAGCTAGGTCGCGGAAAACTTTTCAGCATGTTGAAATATTTTCTGAGAGTAATAATTGGTCGGCATGGTTCTTTTGAACTCGTAGTGCAGTGGAGTAGGGTGGTAATTTTGTTACAGGCAGTCGAGGGCAGCTGTAGGCAATCTCCTTCGCTGACCAGGCATTTTAATTGGCTCATTGGAGTTTTCTGGACCAAGGAAAACAGACCGGTAATGTTAAATGCCCACTAAACTTTATTAAATGTTGTCTGACTTCTAAAACCCCCTTTTCACGGGGCGACTTGACGCAAGAGGTAACCAGAGTTTAACATCGTGGGAACCTCGTGCGGTAACAGTACGGCATTCGTGGACTACCGTGGCACTAACGGCAGGGAATCGTGTAACTTGGGTACTCGGGAGAAAATTCAAACATGTTTGAATTTGTCCAAGAGTGACTTGTACACTTGTGGTTGAGCATTGCAACATTTTATGAACGTAGTGGCCAGTGCGATGTCCGTAGTAACTCTTGCGGTCACCGTGGGAACTCCTGCGAACGGTAAACCCGGAAGTTGGATAGAGGGGACTGAAGGTGAGTAAAAAAGGTGTTCTCAATGTTGCTAATTGAACATGTGTCCATCGAGGACGTTCCACCTCATTGTAATGGTTGGAGAATCTTTTTAACAGGAACAAGCAGAGATGGCTCCCAGATTGATGTCTGCAACTCTTCATTAACACATCACTACAAGAGGAATGTCTCTAATGTTATAATCCCTCTCATGCTGAAACACAAAATAGTTGAAGGGAGTTGAAATAATCACATTTTTATCATTTTTCATTTCGGAGTGTTCAGGCACCTCACTTGCTGAGCTATTTCACTCCAGCAGTTTGTGTCTCTTTTTGTCAGAAAGCAGTTTCTAACTGGAGGAACTCCGCGGGCCAGGCAGCATCTACAGAGGGAAATTGACAGGCGAGCCTTTCCTCAGGCTGCCTTATCTCTCTACCACCCCCCCCCCCCCCCCCCCCCCCCAACTGCCACACACACACACAAATGCTGGGGAAACTCAGCGGGTGCAGCAGCATCTATGGAGCGAAGGAAATAGGCAACGTTTCGGCCCGAAAAGTTGCTTATTTCTTGTGTATGTGTCGGAAGGAACAGCAGATGCCGGTTTAAAGAGAATTAGTTCGACGGCAGGCAGCATCTTTGGGGAGAAGGAATGGGTGACATTTCGGGTCGAGACCCTTCTGATATGCTGCATGTCCCGCTGAGCTACATGTTGTGTCTATCTTCGTTTTAATCCAGCATCTGCAGTTCCTTCCTGGCTGAACCCGATTGAAAGATGAGAGGCTGGGCGATAGAAATCATTAATTGAATTAAATAACTAGATACCTGTCTAATCGTATCTACGGGATTGGACAGGCTAGATGGAGGAAGAATGTTCCCGATGTTGGGGGAGTCCAGAACCAGGGTCCCAGTTTTACAGTCTACCGTGGGAACTCTTTAATTACAGCGGGGAAACCTTCAGTTTCCCAGGGGGTCGGGACGGGACTGGAGTTGGGAGGGAAAGGTGGGGGAGTCGAGGGAGAGGAGGGGGAGACAGATGGGGGTGTCTTCATTTACTGGCGGTGGGTGTCTGTCACTGAAACAGGCAGGGGAGATTTCGCATCCACCTTGTGTGTGCCTCTCTCTCTCTCTCTCTCTCTCTCCCTCCCTCCCTCTCACACAGGCATGAATGGAGGAACTCCGCGGGCCAGGCAGCATTTATGGAGGGAAATGGACAGGCGACCCATTCTTCAGGCTGCCTTATGTCTCTCTCCCCCCCCAACTCCCACCCACACACGCGAATGCTGGAGAAACTCCGCGGGTGCAGCAGCATCTATGGAACGAAGGAAATAGACAACGTTTCGGCCCCGCTGCACCCGCGGAGTTTCTCCAGCATTCGTGTGTGTGGGCGGGAGTTGAGGGGAGGGGGGGGAGAGAGACATAAGGTAGCCTGAAGAATGGGTCGCCTGTCCATTTCCCTCCGTAAATGCTGCCTGGCCCCGCGGAGTTCCTCCAGTCATGCCTGTGTGAGAGGGAGGGAGGGAGAGAGAGAGAGTGAGAGAGAGGCAGTCCTGGTCAGTCCTTTGAAGATAGACACCAGTTGCTTGGAGCAACTCAGCGGGATAGGCAGCATCTCTGGAGAGAAGGAACGGGTGGCGTTTCGGGTCGAGAGCCTTCTTCAGACTGAAAGTTTCACCTCTCAGTAGATCATAAAATAACACAATCATCACGGTCAATGTGAGACACAGTCTTTATTCATATTTGACAAAATAAAAAGGCGACTTTTTGCACATATTGAGAGAAGGTGCATCACACCAAACAACATTTGTCTAAAAAAACACAGATTATTCTTCAGCTCATTAAAGAGCTCGGGTGAAAAAAAAAAACAATATAGTGTGTGACAACAAAGTAACATCATTTGTGCCACGTGATTAACTACACTACAGTCCACGATGTTCATTCAAGATTAACGGGAAAGACCGGGAGACGGACAAGTCACTCGCACAAATGACAGAATTGCCGAGTACCGTGGGAACTCTTTACTCTACCCCCGTTATATCGTGTGATATCGTGCTAGACCACGACCACTCCACTCTGGCAACATCTTGCGTCAAGTCGCCCCGTGAAAAAGGGCTATTAAAATTACCTCCACTCCTTCTTCCCTTCTCTCCCCTTCTTTCCCATTCTCTCCACTTCTATCCCCCTCTCTACCCTTCTCTCCCCCCCCCCCCCACCCCCCCCCCCCCCGCGCTCTCTAAAGGACTTACCATACACTGTGCTTTTACCTTCCTGTTCATCGCTGGTGTGAATTTCATACAGCGTTCCCCCGCTTTTCCGCTTTCCCTGGCTCCCGCCTGTGTGTGTGTGTGTGTGTGTGTGTGTGTGTGTGCGCGCGTGTGTGTGTGTGTGTGTGTGTGTGTGTGTGTGTGTTGGCGGTCGATCCGGCTTGCGGTTTCATCGCTGAAGGTCGATCCAGTTCGAGGTTTGCCAGGCGAGTGCCCTCGAGCTGAACTCGTGGATTAGGTCGCCGCAGTGGGACAGCCCCTTTACAGCGCTTGCAGTGCCGGAGACCCGGGTTCCATCCCGACTTTAGGTGCTGTCAGTACGGAGTTTGTATTTTCTCCCCATGCTCGTGTGGGTTTTTCCAGGATCTTCGTTTTCATCCCTCGCTCCAAAGACGTACAGGTATGCAGGTAAATTGGCTGGGTGTGTGTGTGTGTACATGGTCCCTAGTGTGTGTAGGATAGTATTAATGTGCGGGGATCACTGCTCGGCGCGGACATGTTGGGCCGCGCTGTATCTCTAAACTAAACTAAACCAACCCATCAGCCCACCAAGTGTCCCCGACATAATACAATGCAGATGCTGGAATCCTCAGCAGTGCTGGACGAATTCAACAAGTCAGGCAGCATTTGAAGAAGGGACTTGGCCCAAATGTCACCTGTCCATTCTCTCTGTAGATATTGACTGACTTGCTGACCTCCACCAGCACTTTGTCTTTTACCCATCTGCCTCTTGAATGTTGCTATTGTACCTGCTCCCACCACTTCCCCTCACCCTGCATTCCTGGCACGAGTCCTCGCCAACCAGCGATCCCCAGTACATGTAAAATGAAGTGATTTACAAATCTCCTTCAAACATTCCACTTCGCACCTTGAAGCTTCCCTTTAGTATTTGACGATTCCGTCCTGGTAAAATGACTGTCTCTACAGTATCTACACCTCTCATAATTTTATATACTTCTATCAGGTCACACCATCATCCTCCAGAGAAAATATCCATTTATCCAAACTCTCCTCACAGGTAATATTTTCTAATCCAGGCAACAACCTGGTGAAAATCTTCTGCATCCTCTCCAAATCCTTCCTGTATTATGGCAACGAGAACTTAACACAAAATCTATCCTAACTATGCAGCACAGTGGCACAGTGGTAGTGCTGCTGCCTTATAGCTCCAGAGATGCGGCTCAGATCCTGAGAATGGGTGCTGTCTGTGTGGATTTTGTACGTTCTCCCTGTGACTGCATTGGTTTCCTCCGGGTGCCACGGTTTGCTTGCGCATCCCAAAGACATGCGGGTTTGTAGGTTAATGGGCCTCTGTAAATTGTCCTAAGTGTGCAGGATAGAACAAGTGCACGGGTGATCGCTGGTCGGCATGGACTCGGTGGGCTGAAGGGCCTTTTTCCATTCTCTATAAACTAAACTAAAGTAAAACTTAGACAGACTAAACAAAAATTTGGTTGAAAGCATATGAAGATTAGATCTTGCTTGGAATAATGTGAACAATTTAGGCTCCCATGCTATCAGAATAAGTTGGTGATCCTTGAGTATTTTGCATGGCATTATATAGCTACAAAACTAAATCACCTTTCAATGTCCAGTCTTACAGAAATATTCTGTCTTCCTATTGTTTCTAAGAGAGTGGATGACCTATATTTTTCTATCAAATATTCCATTTGCCATAATTACCTTATCCATCTACAGCCTCTTAAAGCCTCTCCACAACCTCCACACAATCCACACTGTCACCAGTTTAGTTGCATTAGTATTACCATTTGTAAAGTTCAATACAATAGACAATAGACAATAGGTGCAGGAGCAGGCCATTTGGCACTTCGAGCAAGCACCGCCATTCAATGTGATCGTGGCTGATCATCCACAATCAGTACCCCGTTCCTGCCTTCTCCCCATATCCCCAGACTCTGCTATTTTTAAGAGCTCTATCTAACTCGCTCTTGAAAGCATCCAGTGAATTGGCCTCCACTGCCTACTGAGACAAAAATTCCACAGATTCACAAATCCCTGGGTTAATCTTTTTTTTCCTTATCTCCGTTCTAAATGGCCTACCGCTAATTCTTAAACTGTGGCCCCTGGTTCTGGACTCCCCTAATATAGGGAACATGTTTCCTGCCTCTAGCGTGTCCATTACCGCTCAGAATATGTTGATGTGATGAGTCAATGAGCAAGAGGCAAATTCGAAAAGAAAAAGGTCAGTATCTCTGCATTACTAAGACACTTTCAAGAGCATTAAACGGTCATCTTGGAGAGGATGCTGTTGAGGCTGCATTGATTATACTATGAGTAAAAATGTTTTTTAAGTTCATGAGGTCATAATGTCATAAGGTCTTAGGAATTGGAGTAGAACTATGCCATTCGGCCCATCAAGTCTACTCCGCCATTCAACCATGGCTGATCTATCTCCCCCTCCTAACCCCATTCTCCTGCCTTCTCCTCATAACCTCTGACCTGTACTAATCAAAAATCTATCTTTCTCTGCCTTAAAAATATCTACTGACGGCCTCCACAGCCCTCTGTGGCAAAGAATTCCACAGATTCACCACCCCCTCTTCCACCTTATCTCCTTCCGAAAGGAACGTCCTTTAATTTACAGGCTATGACCTCCAGTCCTAAACTCTCACACTAGTGGTAATATCCTCTCCACATCCATTCTATTTAGACCTTTGTTGAAAGAACACAGGGGCAGTATGCCCAGAGGAGCTCTGTGAGTTGAAATACAGCTCATTTGGAGAATTTGTATTCAACTTTTCAAGAAAGTATTTCAAGAGAAGACGGGTTGCATTAAATTCCCTTTCAAGATGAAAGCCTACCTCCTCACCTGCTTTACAATGTATGTCCAGTCTGCAGAGAGTGAATGATTCTCAGATGTCCCCTCTGTTCAGCAAGTTACAGAGTCACAGCAAATCAATGAGAAATGTCCTTGCCATTGTGATCTACGCCCCGAGGGTCATTTGCAAACAGCTATATCATCCTGTTTGCAGTCAGTTGTGGCTTTTCAATATTTATTGTTGAATTGAAGTAAAGACTGGATGTATGTTAGTCTTCAGACTTCAGAGATACAGCACGGAAATGGGCCCATTTGGCCCACCAAGTCCACGTCAACCAACGATCATCCCACACGCTAACCTACACACACTGCAGTTTCACAATTTACCAAAGCCAATGAACCTACAAACCTGCCAGAAGTGCTGCTCTACCTGCGTCGGTTTTCTCCGAAGGTAGACACAAAATGCTGGAGTAACTCAGCGGGTGAGGCAGCATCTCTGGAGAGAAGGAATAGGCGACATTTCGGGTCGAGACCCTTCTTCCGACTCCGATATTTTCGATATCCGAAATCTGATATCGGTTTTCTCCCATACCTTCGGGTTTCCCCCCGTACTCCAAAGACGTACAGGTATGTAGTTAAATTGGCTTGGTAAATGTAAATAGTGGCCCTAGTGTGTGTAGGATGGTGTTAATAATCTTGTCGGCGTGGACCCTGTGGGCCGAAAGGCCTGTTTCTGCGCTGTATCTGTAAACTTAACTCAACTAAATTGAGACTACATTGAATACGTTGTAACTTTGTTGGTGCCCTATAGGTGGCGACTCTTTGCATACCTTGTGTATAGTATGCAAAACAATGAATTTCATTGTGACTTGTCACATGTGACAATAAAGAATTAATTCAGGAATTAATTTATTGGTGGAATGATCAGTCTGTTTCCACACTCCATCTCTAAACTAAACTGATACTTATCCTACTGATACTACAGGAAAGTTACTGCGCTGTAAGATAAATTTAGTGGCCAAACTAATGTGTGCCTTTCTGCAAGCTCCTAAGCCAATGTCTATTCATGTCCATTTTTGTCACCATTGGCATCTTAAACAACATAAAAAGTAGCTGGAGATATCAAGCATACTCCACCACTCAATGGGATGAAGGTTGAACCTTTTTTCCCTATTTTCCCATTCTTATTGATGTCACTAGTGTTCACAAATATAACAAGCACAGCTTCAAATATATTCAACAGTGGAAAATCTACATCTCTCCAGGGTCGAGACTTCCAAAGATCTATAGTTCTCTTGGTCATAAAAGTCTCATCTCTTCCTCAAATGGCCAACTTCTTACACCAAAGCTATGATTTCCCAGTTTTAGACTATGTAGCCTGGGGAAACAACTTTTCAGCATCTAACTCCTGTAAGAATTCTATGTTCCACTAGGAATCATGCTTCATTCTTCTGTAGTACAGATAATAAACAATCTCTCCCACGGGACTATCCGTGCTTTGCAGAATCATCCCGAAAATGTTCATTATATTGTTCCTTAGGCAAGGAGTACAAGCTACAGAAACCTCTGGTTTGCGGGAACTCACTGTGGACGGCTCGATTGTAATCATATGTCCTCTTTCCGCTGACTGGTTACTGGACTTTTCACGGTACCTCGGTACACGTGTTAATAAACTAAACTGAACTAAACTAAATTAAGTGTTATTGCTTGGGCAGCTTACAACCCAATGGTATGAATTTTGATTTCACTAACTTCAAGTAAAACCTTGCTTTTCCTCTCTATCTGTCCCTTCCCCATCCTAGTCCTCCGACTAGTTTCACTGTCCTCCTGATTAAATCTTACTGATTGTATGCCTCGTTGTCAGCTTCCCCTCAGTAACCAAAGGCCATTCTACATTTTCCTTGATCCTCGGCCCCTTTGATCTATGTTTTCACACCTTACCCTTCCATATCTCTATGCCTGCCTCTCCCCTGACTCAGTCTGAAGAAGGGTCTTGATCCAAAACATCACCCATTCCTTCTCTCCAGAGATGCTGCCTGTCCCGCTGGGTTACTCCAATCTATCTTCTGTGTTATTGACATGGTTTATCAGGTTGACCTTTTCCAATGCTTTCTTCTGTTATCCATGAGTGTGTCTACCTCCACCATGCCCCACTGTCTTCCATCCAGAGACCTCCAGCTATGACTTCCAATCCATGTGCACACCCATACCGTCACAAATTTCTCTTCGCCTCCTCCTATGTCCTGTCTCCGCGCTGCACCTCACTGCTATCTTTGAGATGGTGTGCTTTTTAAGGTGAAGAGCAAAAGATTTAATAGGAATCTGAGGGTTCTTCTTCTTATAGAGTCCACACACTAGATTAGAAGTTGTTCAGCCAGAGCTGAACACACTTCTCAGCATCTGCACAATGGCGTCTGCCTTGCGCTTCTTGTGTTTCGGGGCCACGACGTGAACGCTCTTTCCTTGACCACATCTGAGGGGTTACCTTTTCACACAGAGGGTGGAGGGCGTATGGAACAAGCTGCCAGAGGAGGTAGTTGAGGCTGGGACTATCCCAACATTTAAGAAACGATTAGACAGGTACATGGATGGGACAGGTATGGAGCAAGCGCGGGCAGCTGGGACATGTTGGCTGCTGTGGGAAAGTTGGGCTGTTAGGCCCGTTCCAACACAGTGTTAATCGATGACTCGATGACTAGGTCACGTTTCAGGTTGAGACCCTTTACCCAATTGGTTGGCCAAAGCCATCCCTGGAAGAAAAGCCGAGGAGGTGGGATCGGTCCGGCTACAAAAAGCAGTTTGTGGTGACCTGCGGACGGTATCCTAAATCAAATTTGATCCCCAGGTGAAGCCATTGCCCTCCAATATTTCATCCTCACAGATTTGATTACCCTCTCTCCTCCTTGTACATGGACCTGTATTGTGTTTTGCCTTATCTCTGTCCCTGATTTTATATTGACTCATAGAATTTAAGTTGTTTGGAATTGAGTTATGAGAAGGAATTGAGGAATAAGTAGATTAACCTATGATGAGCGTTTGACGGCACTGGGCCTGTACTTGCTGGAGCTTAGAAGAATGAGGGGGGACCTCATTGAAACATACAGAATAGTAAAGGCTTGGATAGAGTGGATGTGGAGAGGACTGTTGAGTATGTAATAGAAGTGGTGTTACCTGCCTCCAAGTTAAAGGGGGAGGAGTGTTAGGTATGTGATAATTAGCATATGTAATTAGCATATGTAATTAGTGTCTTGTCATATGTTGTGCAAGTACGCATGTGGGGAGACTCAAGGTGGCGTCCTGTAGTAAAGAAGCTTGTAAGATTACTCCCGTGTCCGAGGTTTTATTCAAGTGTGCTAAGCATCCCGAATACATAACAATTGGCGACGAGGATAAAAGAACGAAGATAAGAACAAGGCCAGCAAGAAGAATCAAAAACAAAGTTAAAAAACAAAAGAAGTGTATTTGGAAACAAAGTGGAACAGCACGAAGCCTAAAGATTTGGCGCCAAATGGTTTTGGATTGGCGTCAAAAGGAAAAAAAAAGAAAAGAAAAAAGGTAGGAACGGGAAGCAATAGCTCAGCGAAGAGCAAAGGAAAACAAGCAGGGCAGTTAAACGTCCGTCATTTAAACTTCAAACGTCGTGTGAGGGCTGGTGCCATGAAGCCAACGGCCAGCCCCAGGAGCAGCCACAGACGTCGGGTGGGGGCCTAGTACCGTGTAGGCCACGGACAGGTCCAGAACCACCGACAGAGGCTGAGTCTTCAGCCCAACCGGGAACAGTCAGCCGGTCGGAGAAGAAAGTAAAGAAGGCCCGGTCGGGGTCAGAGTCTGCCCGACCGTGAGCAGAAAAGCGGACAGGCCCACGAGAGAAGCGGAGAGAAGCCAAGAGCCGTGAAAGCCCGGTCGCAGGGGACGGCTGAGAGCGGGGAAAGTCCGGACGTGAAAGGAATTCCGGCCCCGAGCGAAGAGTGGGTCCTCGGCGAGAGAAGCGGGACACAGCACTCAAACACTGCAGCTCGGTCGGGGGCAGTGCCAGCCCAGTCGGGGAAGTGAAGTTGAGAAAGCCCAGTCGCGGGAGACGGCCGAGAGGGGAGAAGGCTGAGAAAGCTGAGAGGCACAGTCCCAACGCTTGGAGCAGCGGGGACCAGCAGCAGAAGAGCAGCAACTCACCTTCACCTTCCACTGAGTGGCCACGGAAGCCAGCGACGAGCCATGCAGCGGGTCCAGTAGCAGCCAGGAGGCTGTGGAGACAGCGGGCAGGCAAGTCGGCGGAGCAGTGGTGGAGAGGAAGGTCAGCAGGCAACCAGGCCAGCAAAAGCCAGCCTGAAAGCAGCAGTGGAAGTCCGGTGAGGCCCACAGCAATAGTACCGGTGGGGACGGCTCGAGAGGTTAAGAAGGCATCAGAGTCCACAAGCAGCAAGCTGGAGCAGTGAAAGCCTTCATAATAAAAGTCCTCTATGAATGTAGTGCATTGTCAGAGTGAAAGCATGGCTGTTTGGATTTAATGTATGGGTCACTGTTATTAATAATTTAAGTAAGTCTGTGTGCATAGAAGGAATAAGAATAGAAAAGAGCCTCATCAAGGGAACTATAAGATTATACTATATTTTATATGAGATTTTATGTGAGATTTATACTATTATTATAAGATTAAGTAATAGTCAGTGAGCTGGATAATCTCTTAGAATGTGAAAGAAATAAGTCCAGTGCAGAGAACACTGTGTGTGAGAACAGAACATAGTGTACTTGAATAGCAACAGTGTAGCATGGCTACTTCAATTGTAGGAAGTGGCCCCAGTTAGAATCTGGGTGCAATTTTGAGAAATGGACTGAAGTCTTGGACAAAGATTATAGAGGAGCAAGATAGACCACTCCTCGAAAAACGCGTAGTATCACGTGTGTGATTGTCGACGCCATTTTTTGAGGCATTTTATTGGGCTTCCCCCACACTGTCATGGCGTCCTTATCTAAATTTCATCTCACTGCTCTGCTATCAAGTATTCTAATCGTAAATCTAAACGACCCGACCTGTCATTCTTTAGGTTCCCCAATAAAAAAGAAAGGTGAGAAAATATTTTTATTATTTTCAGTCGATATTCTGTCGTGAAAATGTTATTTTCTGTTCTCCCATCAACGGCCATTGGGAAACTGGGTTTGTCGGTACATTAGAAAATTATTAGACTTATTTTTAATAGATCTTTACTTACCATAATAATAAAGACAATTTTAACACTTCTGTACGTTTTTGGTTTTGTTCTTGTAAGGGATTGGTCTCCACAATATGGCCCGCGGACACATCAGGTCCAGTGACCAGGAGATTTTTCGAGCTCAGATTCAAGTCCGAGAATGGGCGGCTGTTACCCATTATATCCCTCGAATTGTCAAGACATCACAAGCAAAGATCACAAGCCCGCCGTGAAGAAGGGTGCAATCAAATATTATACAACTCTGCTCTATCATCTTTGGGTGCAATGGTGGGCCGGGGGGTTCGGTGGCGGCGGCCGCAATCAAAGATACTAGAGGAGCTCTGCTCTATAATCTTTGGTCGGAATGGGACGGCTGCGCGTTATAATGTGCTATCGTTCCACTCTCCCTCTCCCCCTTTCTCCCTGTCCCCCTTATCCCTCTCCCCTTCTCCCTCTCCCCCCTTTCCCTCTCCCCTTCTCCCTCTCCCCCCTTCTTCCCTCTCCCTCTCCCTCTTCCACCCTTCTCCCTCTCTCCCTTCTCCCTTCTCCCTGTCCCCCCCTTCTCCCTCTCCCTCTCCCCCCTTCTCCCTCTCCCCCCTTCTCCCTGTCCCCCTTCTCCCTGTCCCCCCCCCTCCCCCTCTCCCTCTCCCCTTCTCCCTCTCCCCCCTTTTTCCCCTTCTCCCTCCCCCCCTTCTCCCTCTCCCTCTCTCACTCTCCCCCCCTCCTCCTCTCTCTTCTCTCCTCTCTCTCTCTCCCCTCCTCTCGATCTCTCTCTCTCTCTCTCTCTCCATCTCTCTTCTCTCGATATCTCTCTCTCTCTCTCCCCCTCTCTTCTCTCGATCTCCCTCCCTTCCCTCTCTCCCTCCCTTCCATCTCTCCCTCCCTTACCTCTTCGTGAGAGTTGGCAGCTCTGCTATGCCTTGGGTCCAAAAGAGGATAGAAAGAAAATACTTAATGGTCTTTGTAAGAAGATTTTAATAAGCTCTTCTACATTTAAGGTAAATTGACATATTAGAGGCAAAAAGCATCTTCAATATACAGGTCTCTCCACACAACTGAAAACAATTGCATTTAAGTGATATATCATCCATTGTTCAGGCATGTAGCACTAGGTTACAATAAACTTCCTACATATTCCAGGAATGCATCTCATAAAAATGGGAGAGGCTTAAATGCATTGTAAAATCATAAATCCATGTTGACTTGGACTAATCCTTTTACTGCTATCCAAATGCCCCATTATTACATCTTTAATAATTGACTCCAGCATCTTTCACACCACCAAAGTCAGGCTAACTGGTCTGTAATTCCCCGTTTTCTCTCTCGCTCCTTTCTTGAAAAGTGGGATAGCATTAGCTATCCTCCAATCCACAGGAACTGATCGTAAATCTATTGATCATTGGAAAATGATCATATGTGTATATATGCATGTATGTGTATATATGCATGTATATGTATATGTGTGTATATATGTATGTATATATATATGTTTATATGTGTGTATGTATGCATATAAATGTATCCATATGTATGCGTGTATATGTATGTGTGCATATGTATGTGTATACGTATGTATGTATGTGTATATATGTATGTGTGTATATATGTATGTGTATATATATGTGTGTATGAATATATATATGTGCATATATATATATATAATTGCCTTTATGGTTTATGTATATCATCTTACAAGACAAATAAATTAATAGTGATTATTTAAATCAAAGTTGCTTCTGATCCATGAGAATAAACTTAATTATCTCTAACTTGCCTCTCACACACAGACACACATTCATATAAATATATAAAATATGTATACGTTAAATTTAATTTTGTGCAATGTGTGTTAAAGCAATACAAGGGAAACTGCACAATACAATGCAAGGGAAACTACGCAATGGAGGGGGCTGTTCCCGCTACAAGATACTCGAGGATCTTTGCTTTGTATCAAAGATTATAGCGGAGCTCTATAATCTTTGCTTTGGATCTCAGCGGGTGGCATACCGCATTAAGAAATGGCGGCCGTGACTTTCCGTCACGTACTACACGTCAGTCCATTGGATTTCGGAGGAGTGGTCTATCTTGCTCCTCTAGGATCTTTGGTCTTGGAGGCTTCGTTCATTTCTAATGATATCACTTCAGAGGAGAAGAAGAGAGCATGGTTCATATTAGGCATAGGAAGAGAGGGTTATTGGTCATACCTTACGTACGTTACTGCTGCCAGCAAAGCCCACAGACAAAACGTACGAGGTGTGTAAGGAGATATTAATGGCTCATTTCTCGCCAAAACCTCCAAGGGCATCCAGAGGCAAGGAGCCTGAACTAAAGAGGGCAGGGAGTCCCTCAGTGAACAAAGGTCAAGTGCAAAAGGACAAAGGTCAAGTGCAAAAGGACAAAGGTCAAGTGCAAAAGGACAAAGGTCAAGTGCAAAAGGACCAAGGTCAAGTGCAAAAGGACAAAGGTCAAGTGCAAAAGGACCAAGGTCAAGTGCAAAGGGACACATGTCAAGTGCAAAGGGACACAAGTTGAGTGCAAAGGGACCAAGGTCAAGTGCAAAGGGACCAAGGTCAAGTGCAAAAGGACCAAGGTCAAGTGCAAAGGGACATGCAAAGGGACCAAGGTCAAGTGCAAAGGGACACACATCAAGTGCAAAGGGACACAAGTTAAGTGCAAAGGGAAAAGGCCAAAGGTAAAAGACAAAGGAAAAGGATTCAAAGACAAAGGGAATTTGCCATTCCGAGGGCAATTCTAGTTATTCAATCTGCATTTTGGGGTATGAAGGTACAGAGAGAGATCCAGAACAAACAAGGCAGCAACGGTAATACAAGCAGCATTTAGAATGCATAGAGTGTACCGTCAATACAAGGCAATGAGATTAGCAGCTATAATAGTGCAAACCCATTTTACTTCGGAGTCACGTGAGTGATTCCGTGAAGAACCTGCACAGCACGCATGCGTGACATTAACACCAGCAGTGCAACAGCGGCGCATCGGGAGTCAGGCGCTCCCGCTACGAGCCTGAAGGAAAGGAACGTTAGTTAAGTACTTACCTTCAGAGTAAAGTCGGTCTTTGCGTTTGTTTTTGCTCCAGGGGGAGCAAAGCAGCAGAGGGAAGCGGCCCCCATTCGACATCCTACTTCTTGATAAAGAACCAGAAAGGTGACTTAAGAAGATGAGTAGATGAACAACAGAAAAGGTTTGAACGATGCAAGGAAAGGTTGAATAAATGTGTGACAATGAGTAGAAGCTGCTAATAGAAAAGTCTAAAGAAGGGAGGCTGGTCGGTCAAGACAAAAGTAGGCAGGACCGATTGCAATTAGGACACTTCAGTATAATCCAGCATGGAGCCTCCTTCACTGAGCATGGAGCCTCCTTCACTGAGCAATGGACAAAAGGTTAGGCATTGCAGAATCTCATGAAACACCAAGAGCAGATAAATAAGCAGAGAAGGGAAACTGAATAGCAGAGGAAGCTGCTAGAAAATGGAAACTTGCAGCCATCGGTCAGATCCCACCTACCAAGAGGAAAACAAAACAAATACATGAACCAGAAAATGAGAACTGATAAAGCAAGGGGTAATGTGTTTGGTTTGAGTATAATACCATTGTGTAACTGTATTATTCAATGATGGGTAGGAAAAGAGCGTATACCGTACAGGTGAAATGGATTTAAAAGGGGAGGAGTGCGGTGTATGTAATAGAAATGGTATTACCTGCCTCCAAGTTAAAGGGGGAGGAGTATTATGTATGTAATATAAATGGTGTCACGGGCCTCCAAGTTAAAGGGGGAGGAGTGTTATGTAGGTAATAGAAATAGTGTTACCTGCCTCCAAGTTAAAGGGGGAGGAGTGTTGAGTACGTAATAGAAGTGGTGTTAACTGCCTCCAAGTTAAAGGGGGAGGAGTGTTAGGCATGTGATAATTAGCATATGTAATTAGCATATGTAATTAGTGTCTTGTCATATGTTGTGCAAGTACGCATGTGGGGAGACTCAAGGTGGCATCCTGTAGTAAAGAAGCTTGTAAGATTACTCCCGTGTCCGAGCCTTTATTCAAGTGTGCTAAGCATCCCGAATACATAATAAGGATGTTTTCATTTGTGGGAGAGTCTAGGACTCAAGGTCATAGCCTCAGAAATAAAGGACGTTCTTTTAGGAAGGAAATGAGGAGTAATTTCTTTAGTCGGAAAATGGTGGTTCTGTGGAAATCGGTGCCACGGAAGATTGTGGAGGCAAAGTCACAAGATATATTTAAGGCAGAGATAGATAGTTTCTTGATTTGTACGGGTGTCAGAGGTGATAGGGAGAAGGCAGGAGAATGGGGTTAGGAGGGAGAGGTAGACCAGTCATGATTGAATGGGGGAATAAACTTGATGGGCCGAATGGCCTAATTCTGCTCCTATCACTTCTGAAATTGTTGTGGATAGAAAGAGGTCATTCTGCCCTCCAGATCTATGCTGGCCCTCAAAACAGTTGACCAATCAGCACCACTCATTCGCCGGTTCTGTCCCGATTGCCTTGAAAATTATTCTTTCCCAAATAATCAAAGCTGTGCTCCAACACCTCTTATATCAAATTCTCATCCTTTTCGTTCAAATCTATGCTTTGTTCTTCAGTCCGACTTTTTGCAGGACCTCAATGCTCTAAATTATTCCTATTGCACCATCCTCACATTGTTTCATCACCAATCTTAGCCTAAAGCTTTGAATATCCTCTCGGGAGTTCCCACATCTCATTTAATAGTCATCGAGTCACAGTCATAAAGCGTGGAAATAGACCCTTCAGCCCAACTTGCCCACACTGGCCAACAGGTCCCATCAGCACAAGTCCCACCTGCCTGCATTTGGCCCATATCCCTCTAAACCTGTCCTATCCCAGTACTCTTAAATGTAGCAATAGTCCCTGCCTCAACTACCTCCTCCGGCAGCTCGTTCCATACACCCACACTCTTTGAGTGAAAAAGTTACCCATTAGGTTCCTATTTAACCTTTTCTCCCTTCACTTTAAACCTATGTCCTCTGGTTCTTTATTCCCCTCCTCTTGGCAAGAGACTCTACCCAATCTATTCCTCTCATGATTTTGCACACCTCTAGAAGATCACCCCCTGTTGTGGGATGTATCACTGATGGGGATGAGTCCGAGTATAGAAGAAAGATCGAGCAACTGTCCATATGGTGCCAGCGCAATAACCTGGCCCTCAACACCAGCAAAACCAAGGAACTGATTGTGGACTTTGGAAGGAGTAGGAGGGGGACCCACAGCCCCATTTATAGCAACGGGACGATGGTTGAAATGGTCAAGATTCAAATTCCTGGGTGTGCACATCTCTGAAGATCTTTCGTGGTCCGAGAACACTAATGCAATTATCAAGAAAGCTCATCAGCGCCTCTACTTCCTGAGAAGATTACGGAGAGTCGGATTGTCAAGGAGGACTCTCTCTAACTTCTACAGGTGCACAGTAGAGAGCATGCTGACCAGTTGCATCGTGGCTTGGTTCGGCAATTTGAGCGCCCTGGAGAGGAAGAGACTACAAAAAGTAATAAACACTGCCCAGTCCATCATCGGCTCTGACCTTCCTTCCATCGAAGGGATTTATTGCAGTCGCTGCCTCAAAAAGGCTGGCAGTATCATCAAAGACCCACACCTTCCTGGGCCACACACTCATCTCCCTGCTACCTTCAGGTAGAAGGTACAGGAGCCTGAAGACTGCAACAACCAGGTTCAGGAATAGCTACTTCCCCACAGCTATCAGGCTATTAAACCTGGCTCGGACAAACCTCTGATCATTAATAACCCATTATCTGTTCTTTGCACTTTATCAGTTTATTAATGAACGTGTGTATATATTTAAATTATGGTATATGGACACTTATCTGTTTTGTAGTAAATGCCTACTATGTTCTGTGTGCTGAAGCAAAGCAAGAATTTAATTGTCCTTTACAGGGACACATGACAATAAACTCACTTGAACTCACTTGAACTTGAACATCCTCCTGCGCTCCAAAGAATAGAGTGCCAGCCTGCTCATCCTCTCCCCATAGCTCAGACCCCCGAGTCCTCACAACATCCTCATAATACCTTTGAAGAACCTCTGGTCCCCCAGCTTATTCATTCCATTGTTGGCTTGCCACCAGTTTCTGTTCCTGTGAAGCGCCTTGGCACGTTTTCCTGTGCTCATGGCGCTGTGGAAATGCAAATTGCTGCCATGGTTGACTTTCCCCTGGCCTGCAACTGAACAGAATTGGGAGTCAGCCTGGAGGCTTGCGTAAATATTAAGTTTGCATAGGCCTTGGAGCTAAAGTAACCTTCCAGCAAATTGCTGGCAGTATTGGTGCAGTGATAACTATAATTATACCGAAAGCTAATAAAATATTACCTTAATGTTAACGCCAGAAGCTAAAAATGTACCATTATAATCAGGGCTAATCAGTTAGAGACAGGTCATTGCTGTATCTGATTAGGATGAATAATCCATACAGGGATCCTTTATTTTTGGGGTGGGGGGGGGGGGGGGGGGGGGGGGGGGGTGATGTGGGGTGGACAGGACTGGTTGGGAAAGGGGGGGGGTGTTGAATAGACAGAAATCATTGGAAGTGTTTGTTGCTGTACAGTAATTGATATGTTAATATTCGGCAGAGCATAAAGAAATGAAGCAGCATCACAGTCAGACACCACTAACTGGGCCAATACACGTAATTCAGCTGTGGAGATGTATAGAAATGTGTGTGCCAGTTCTCTTAATGAAAACATCCCCTCGGCTTGTTGCTATTAACAGCCGGGGGGACATGCAAAGGCAATGTAATTAAACCTGAGCAGGTGCCAGTTGCTGATAGACCCAGAGTCATAGAGTCATAAAGTGTGGACACAGGCCCTTCGGCCCGTTGCCCATGACGACCAACATGTCCCATCTGCACTAGTCCCACCTGTCTGCGTTTGGTCCATATCCCTCTAAACCTGTTCTATCCATGTACCTACCTAAATGCTTCTTAAATGTTGCAATAGTCCCTGCCTCAACAACTTGTCCAGTAGCTTGTTCCATTCACCCACCGCCCATTGTGTGAACCCCATTCTCCTGCCTTCTCCTCATAACCTCTGACACCTGTACTAATAT
>NC_073377.1:5920696-6048196 GCF_028641065.1 Leucoraja erinaceus
TCTGGAGATGCTGCCTGACCCGCTGAGTTACTCCAGCTTTTAGCATCTGTCTTTGGTTTAACCTGCATCAGCAGTTTCTCCTCACGTACTGCAATATGCTTTATTAGGAAGCATTTATTTCCCTTTCTTTCCCATCATATATCAGTACTGTATCTCTGGCTAGACATGAGAATACAGGGAGTACAGTGGCACAACTGGCAGACCTGCTCCCTCACTGCGCCAGAGACCCGGGTTCAATCCTGACCTCGGGTGCTGCCTGTACAGCATTGGCACATTCACCCTGTGACCGTGTGAATTTCCTTTGGGTGCTCTGGTCTTCTCCCACATCCTAAAGGCATGCTGGTTTGCCCCGCATCACCCTCAGAAATGCTGCCTGACCCTCTGAGCTAAGGGTCTGTCCCACATGGCAATTTTTTTCGGCGACTGCCAGCGTCATTGACTGACATATCAGGGTCGCCGAAAGATATTGAACATTCCAAAATCCAGCGGCGCCAGAAAAAATGTTGCGACACTTGAGGAGACACGCCGTGTCATGCCGCGTCACGCCGCATCACGCCATGACTATTTTAGTGACATGATACGTCAGTCAATTATGCCGTCAGTCGCCGAAAAAATCGCCAAGTGGGACCCTTTACATCAGCAATTGGTGCTTTCTTTTGTAAACCTGCATTTGCAGTTTCTTGTTCCTACATGCCTGACTGTTCTAGCGGTGTCTGCAGTATATCTGTCTCCCTGGTAGATTTTCTCATTATCTAAACTTTTGTCTCATGATCAATTTGCCTGATATTTCTTGGTGTATGGAAATGATCCAACTCTTTCATCGGATGATGTTCCCCATGAGTGGGGTATCCAAAAAACAATGGTTGCATCCTCAAACTAAGAGGTTATTTGGGACAAATTCCATCCGAAGATGCAATAGTCCTTTCACATGAGGCAGAGGTTCACTTGCACCTCCTCCAACCTCATCTACTGTATCCGCTGTTCTAGGAATGGACTCCTCTATATTGGCGAGACCTGGCGCAGACTGGGCGATCATTTCTCTAAACACCTTTGCACCTTGGGAGATTGATGTACGCAATCTCCCAATTGCTAAATATTTTAACTTCCCTTCCCATTCCCACACTGACCATTCTGTTCTGGGCCTCCTCCATTGTCAGAGTGAGGCTAAACGCAAATTGGAGGAACAGCATCTCATATTTTGCTTGGGCAGCTTACACCCCAGCAGTATGAATATTGATTTCTCCAACTTCAAGTAACCCCTGCTTTCCCTTTCTCACTGTCCCACCCACACCCTGTTCTCTGACTATTTTCGCTCTCCTCCGAATTAATTTTACTTTGTATGCCTTGTTGTCACCTTCCCCTCAGCCAACAATGAACCATTGTACATTTCCTTGATCATCATCTGCTTTGATATGTCTTTTTCAAACCTTCCATGCTCTTCGTGCCCTTCCATATCTCTAGTCTCCCTTTCCCCCGACTCTCAGTCTGAAGAAAGGTCTCGAGCTGAAACGTCACCCATTCCTTTTCTCCAGGGATACTGCCTGTCCCGCTGAGTCCAGCATTTTGTATCCATCTTCTGAGAAAACGATTAGTTGGAATTCTTTACCCAAGAAGACTGTGGTAGCTCATTCACTCATTCACTGTGAATATTTGAGATTGAAATATCTTTGCGCATCTGGTTCAAAAGTCATAGGAGCAGAATTACGGATGTGGTGGTCATTTGGTGCAAGTCATTTAGAAGTTCTGTGATCGCTGTGAAGATGGAATAAGGAAATTAAAACAGGAGAAGTTCAAGTATATTTGGGACACCATAAGAGCAACATAAATTCAAAGGAACTTCAAGAAGTGTTTCTGCTTCCTCAGAAGGCTTAGGAAGTTCGGTATGACCCCAACACCTCACACCAACTTCAACAAATACGCCCTGGAAAGCATTTTATCAGGATGCTTCACAGCAACGCTTAAGTCAACTCCTTTGCAGTGGCCCCCTGTCCTCTCTCATATCACCCCTCCCAGCATACGCAGAAGGGAGAGGATGTTGAAAGATTGGTGCACCATCGAGGCTAACCCTGACCTTCCCATCCATGCTGACTTGAACAATCTGCCCAACATGCGCCTGAAGTCCCGCAAACCCTTCTGGTCTTCCATTAAATCTCTGGAAGACTTTGACTGCAAGACTGAGTGGTGCGGAGCCTGGAAAGATGCCGACACCAACAACGGAGATGTCATCACGGACCCCACAGTGAAACCACCGGGTTTTGATCTCCATCGCAAGCGAACCCTAAACAGAATCCACACCCTCCATGCAGGAACAGCCCATCACCTGCACGTGGGGGATGACGGACAGCCCTGCTTGCGACTGTGGACATCCAGACTACACCATCCCACACATGGTGAATGACTGCCCACTGAGGCTTTTCCCTGGGGGCAACAAAGACATCCACCCAGTAACTGCTGCTGTCCTGGTCTGGATGTCTACCCTTAATCTACAACTTTAGGCTGTGCACACCATATGCTCGAAGAAGAAGGATGTATTACAGTATGGTTTGGGAACAGTTCCATCTAAGACTGCAAGAACTTGGCCCTGAGGTTAAAAACCCAGCCTACCCTTCCTTCTTATACTGTCACGCAGCACATTCATTAAGAGCTAGTTGCTGGGATCCAGAAGCCTGGAATATTGATTTAGAAATTCAAATTCAAATCCTACCACAGCAGCCAAAAATTTAAATTCAAGTAATTAAATAAAGCAAAGAAGAAAAAAACATAATGTCAGCAATGATGATCATGCGATTATTAAAAAAAAGTTGGCTTTACCCCTCTCTCTCCCTCCCCCCCCCCCCCACCCAAGTCGTCATACCTGCTTCAAAGTCGTCTTGTTGAGTCTCATTGGCTGTAACTCATTTTCACCGAGCACACAGCTAACAGTGGCCTGTTTCCTTTATCTTACTTTTTTGCATTTCTTTCATTCATTTGTTCTATATCTCTCAAAATCATTGACTATATCTATCCTTTCCCTTTCCCCTGACTCTCAGTGTGAAGAAGGGTCATGACCCGAAACGTCACCAATTCCTTTTCTCCAGAGATGCCATCTGACCCGCAGAGTTACTCCAGCTTTTTGAGTCAATCTCCCTTTTCCCAGCATGCATTGTACTTCCGGTGGCGTGGTGCCAGCAGCCTCCACCTGCAGCCCGGTATCTTATTGTTTTTTTGTTTATTTAGTTATGTAAAAGTGTGTTTTTTTGGGTTGTTTTGGTGTTTTTTATGTGGGGGAAGAGGGCACGGTGCGGGGGATACCGTCGTTCAGCCGCTTCCTGGTGAGGACGCGACTATTATTCGAGTCGCGTCCTCATCCCCCCCTCCGCCCACAGCGGCCTACCTACCTAGATTGGCGCAGCCTTTCCTGCCGGGATCGACCGGAGCTCCAGCAGCGGCGGGACAGCGCTGTAACATCGCGGGGCTGGCGATGCCTTACCGGGGGTCGCTGTCTGGAGCCCGGAGTGCTGGACCTGCTGCACCGACATCATGGAGCTGCGGTTTGCAGAGCTCCCAACGCGGGCGGCGCTGAACAACAACGGCGGGGTCCTGCGACTCTGCCTGGCTCAGCCTGCAGACTCGGGAACTGCGGACTCCGGCTGCGGGAGGCGGCTGATCAGGAGGACCGGGCCACTGAAGAGGAGGATGTTCACCGTCGGGGTTCGGCGTCGGCGTTCCACCAGCCCGGCGTGAGGGCCTGAACATCGGGCCACACGGGGCGGCGACTGCGGGTGCTCGGAAGGCCCAGACCACGGATGAACATCTGGGAAGAACGGAGGGGAGGCTGGCTGGACGATGGTGCCATCCTCACCTTGGTGCCATTTATGTTATGTTGTGTCATGGACTTTCTGTGTTTGTGCTTTTTTTTAAATTCAATTTTATTTTTAATATGTTTTATTATTTATTTATTATTTATTTATTTTTAATTATATTTTTTTATGATACTGCCTGTAAGGGAAATTCATTTCATTGTCTCAAATTGAGACAATGACAATAAATTTGAATACAATACAATACAAAAAAAATGCATTCCTAAGTATTGTGATCAATTGTCTTAATATTGTCTTATTGCAACTGCAGTGATGATCTGGATGCATCTGTGGAGGCAGTACGCTGCAGACATTTTGGGTCAGGACCCTTCTTCAGTGTTCATCTCGCAATCTCCAGAGGGCTATTGACAACGCCCAGAAGATTGTCGGCTGCCCTCTCCTCACCTTGGAGGACGTACATAGTTCCCACTGTCTCAAGAAATCCCAGAACATTATAAAGGACATTTCCCACCCCGGACACTCCCTGTTTGAACTGTTGCCATCAGGCAGACGGTACAGATCAATGAGGACAAGGACAAAGACTCAAAAACAGTTTTTATCCCACAGCAATAACTACACTTAATATAGCCACCAAATGAACGCAGGTGCGCTACATACCAAAGGGATTGTGCAATCGACAGAAGAATGTATGGTTGTGTAATAATGCTTGGTTTTTTCATGTTATTTATTTTAATTGTTTATTTCAGATATTACTCTTTTACGTATCGTTAGCTTTTAGATAATGTGTGAATGGTGCACTGACTGGTTGGCATTTTTAATTTTGTTGTACATGACAATAAAGAACCTATTAAAGTTTGTTCAGTTTAGCTTAGAGATACAGCGTGGAAACAGGCCCTTCGGCCCACCGGGTCCGCGCTGACCAGTGATTCCCGCACACTAACATTATCCTACACATATTAGGGACAATTTACAATTATATCAAGCCAATGAACCTACAAACCTGTACTTCTTTGGAGTGTGGGAGAAAAGGGGAGTTCCCGGAGAAAACCCACGCAGGTCACGGCGTGAACTTGCAGGCTCCATACAGACAAGAACCCGAGTCCCTGGCGCTGTGAGGCACAAACTTTACCGCTGCACCACCATGTGCTTTGCTCAAGATTCCAGCATCTGTAAGTTCAAGTTCAAGTTCAAGTGAGTTTATTGTCATGTGTCCCTGATAGGACAATGAAATTCTTGCTTTGCTTCAGCACACAAAACATAGTAGGCATTTACTACAAAACAGATCAGTGTGTCCATACACCATTATATAAATATATACACACATGAATAAATAAACTGATGAAGTGCAAATAACAGATAATGGGTTATTAATGATCAGAGTTTTGTCTGAGCCAGGTTTAATAGCCTGATGGCTGTGGGGAGGTAGCTATTCTTGAACCTGTTTGTTGCAGTCTTCAGGCTCCTGTACCTTCTACCTGAAGGTAGCAGGGAGATGTGTGTGTGGCCAGGATGGTTTGGGTCTTTGATGATACTGCCAGTCTTTTTGAGGCAGCGACTGCAATAAATCCCCTCGATGGAAGGAGCCGATGATGGACTGGGCAGTGTTTACTACTTTTTGTAGTCTTTTCCTCTCCAGGAAATTCCTCTGCAATGCCTTGTGTCTGCATTTGGTCTACGTTACTGATAAAACAAATTATTTCAGAGTCATATAGTCACACAGCATGGAAATAGACCCTTTGGCCCAACTCGTGCATATTGACCAAGATGCCTACATACAGTTCAAGGCTCCCGCTGAGTCCTGCCACGCGGGTGACCCACGGCCGCACTTCGACAACAGACCTGGCTCGCCCACCACGGAACCGGGAACCCACCTGGAATTATCCAAGGCTCATCTCCCGCTCTAACCTGAAGACTGGGAACCGGGGAGGAGGGCGGGGGGAGTCGGTGGCGGTGGCAGACGCAGGACAAAGGGACGATTTCAAGATAGCAGCGGACGGAGGAGAGGATCGGTGTGGCCAGGACAGTGGGCCTTTAAGGCCAAGATAAGACTGCACTTAATAACTTTGAACTTTGGTGGGTGCCAGAAACGAGGCGTCCATTTGTGTACTGTCTCGGTGAAGTCTACTATTACACTATAATCGCGGCACTTTTGTACTTATCTTGGCGCGATGACGACAGATGGCGCAATGAGCTAAGTGTTCGGCTGGCGACCTGAAGGTAGCCGGTTCGAATCCCGCTCGGAGTGCATACTGTCGTTGTGTCCTTGGGGCAAGACACTTCACCCACCTTTGCCTGTGTGCAAATGTAATGTAATTATGTGAAGCACTTTGGGGTCAATGCAAGTTGACTAAAAATGTGCTATATAAATAAGATTATTATTATTATTATTATTATTATTATTATTATTATTATTATTATTATTATTATTATTATTATTATTATTATTATTATTATTATCATCTATGATTGCCCTTATCTATAATATTATTTTTCTGGTTTGAATGCAAAACAATGAATTTCACTGTGCCTGAGTACATAGGTATATGAAACAATAAAGTATCGTCTTCATCATCATCATCATCATCATCATCATCATCATCATCAATGGTTCTTTGTTATCACTTGTACCAAGGTACAGTGACATTATATTTTAGCAGTAAGATCAGTAAGATTATTGACATGCATACATTAGTGGACTGGGAAGTCATGTTGCAATTGTATAAGACGTTGGTGAGGCCGCATTTAGCGTATTGTGTTCAGTTCTGGACACCATGTTATAAGAAAGATGTTGTCAAGTTGGAAAGGGGTACAGAGAAGATTTACAAGGATGTTGCATGGACTCGAGGGTTTGAGTTATAAGGAGAGGTCGAGTAGGCTGGGTCTCTATTCCCTGGAGCACTGGAGGATGAGGGGTGATCTTACAGAGGTGTAAAAATCATGAGATGAATCGATTGGGAGATACACAGAGTCTCTTGCCCAGAGTAGGTGAATAGAGGACCAGCAGACATAGGTTTAAGGTGAAGTGGAAAAAGATTTAATAGGCAACTGAGGTGTAACTTTTTCACACGAGAGTGGTGGGAGTATGGAACGAGCTGCCAGAGGAGGTAGTTGATGCAAGATCAGACAAGTTTTGAGGGATATGTGCCAAACACAGGCAGTTGGACTAGTGTAGATGGGGCATGTTGGTCGATGTGGGCAGGTTGGGCCGAAGGGCCAGTTTCCATGCTGTAAAACTCATTGACTCTTGCACTATTAGTCCTCTCAACCTCCATTTGACCCTGTGTTTAAGAAGGAACTGCAGATACTTGAAAATCGAAGGTACACAAAAAAGCTGGAGAAACTCAGCGGATGCAGCAGCATCTATGGAGCGAAGGAAATAGGCAACGTTTCGGGCTGAAACCCTTCTTCAGACCATTTGACCTTCATCCCTCCAAATAATTCTGACCCATATACTTGTCCAAAAGTCTGTTGAATGGTGTTATTTTTCTCTTTGCCCTTCTTCAAAAATGTCATCGCATTTTTTATATGTTGCTATCGTTTGATGTGGATTTTCCACTGGTGAAGAATATAGAGACAAGCAATCTCTCCGACCGCAAGAAACTCTTGCAGTCAGAATTTATCGAAATGTCTGGTGAAGTAACTTGTAGCGCTTGCAGTAAATCTACATTGTTCCTGCATTACACATTGTCATACAAGGTAGCAAGAATGTGAAATAAGTCACAATTCTGTCAGGGTATTTTTGTAAAATAAATGTTATAAGTAGCTACAGGGAACAGGAGCGGACACTTCAATCTTTCAAGTTTACTTTGTCTTTCGATCAGATTGTGTTTGATTAACGTCACACATCTGCTGGTCAGTATCCCTTGATAACCTCATAAAATAAAAATTCGTCAAGCTGAGAACTAAACATTTAGTTGATTTGTTATCCACTGTGTTTATCGTGGAGAGATTTTCAGATCACCAGGGAACATCAGGATTTGTTGGTGTACTAACTAAATTCCTGGACTGCCATCCATTAGATCCAGATAAATGATCCTGGATCCGGTTTTTAGTTTAATTTAAAGATACGGTACGGAAGCTGGCCCTTCGGCCCACGGAGTCCGCGCCGACCTGTGATCCCCGCACGCTACACAAACCTACACCGCACCAGGGACAAGTTACCATTATACCGAGCCAATTAGCCTACAAACCTGTATGTCTTTGGAGTGTGGGAGGAAACGGGAGACCCCGGAGAAAACCCACGCAGGTCACGAGGAGAATGTACATACGCCGAACGGGCAGCATCCGTAGTCAGGATCGAACCCAGATCTCTGGGCTGTTAGGGGTTATAGTGAGAAGGAAGGAGAATGGGGTTATGAGGGAGAGATAGATCAGCCATTATTGAATGGTGGAGTAGGCTTGATGGGCAGAATGGCCTAATTCTGCTCCTATCATTGTCATTTTCATGTCTGTTATATCTCTGTCATTTTAAGATGAAGGGGAAAAGATTTAATAGGATTCTGAGGGGTAAATTTTTTACACAAAGGGTGGTGGGTGTATGGAACAAGCTGCCAGAGGAGATCGTTGAGGCAGGAACTATCCCACCAATTAAGGAACAGTTAGACAGGTACATGGATAGGACAGGTTTAGAGTCATATGGACCAAATGTGGTCAGGTGGGACTAGTGTAGCGGGGACATGTTGGCTGGTGTGGGCAAGTTGGGCTGAAGGGCCTGTTTCCACACTGTATCACTCTATGACTCTATGACTTAAGCACTTATGAATTCTGGTGCTGTACGGCAGCAAGTCTACCACTGCACCACAGTGCCACCCCAGCTTCAAATAGTACAAGACATTAAAATTTAAGTCATTAAATCGATTTAGCATTTAAGAAACAAAAATCTGGAAATTGACATTTTTGTAAAATTAACACCAAACTACCACATTGTCATAACAAATCCTTGTGATTAATTTCGATACCATATTTATCATAACAAATCCATGTGATTTAGTTTTTAGTTTTATTTTTAGAGAAACAGCGTGGTAACAGGTCTTAGGCCCCACCGAGTCCAAAACCGACCAGCGATCCCCGCACATTAACACTGTCCTACACACATTAGGGACAATTTACACTTACACCAAGCCAACTAACACACAAAGCTGTTCGTCTTTGGAGTGTGGGAGGAACCTGAAGACCTCGGAGAAAACCCACGCAGGTCACGGGGAGAACCATATAACCACATAACCATATAACAATTACAGCACGGAAACAGGCCATCTCGACCCTTCTAGTCCGTGCCGAACACGTATTCTCCCCTAGTCCCATATACCTGTGCTCAGACCATAACGCTCCATTCCTTTCCCGTCCATATAACTATCCAATTTATTTTTAAATTATAACGTTTTTATCACCTTCACCACCTTCACTGGAAGCTCATTCCACACAGCCACCACTCTCTGAGTAAAGAAATTCCCCCTCATGTTACCCCTAAACTTCTGTCCCTTAATTCTCAAGTCATGTCCCCTTGTTTGAATCTTCCCTACTCTCAGTGCGAAAAGCTTATCCACGTCAACTCTGTTTATCCCTCTCATCATTTTAAAGACCTCTATCAAGTCCCCCCTTAACCTTCTGCGCTCCAAAGAATAAAGCCCTAACTTGTTCAACCTTTCTCTGTAACTTAGTTGCTGAAAACCAGGCAACATTCTAATAAATCTTCTCTGTACTCTCTCTATTTTGTTGACATCCTTCCTATAATTAGACGACCAAAATTGTACACCATACTCCAGAATTGGCCTCAATACAATACAGAATTGGCCTTATACAATTTTAACATTACATCCCAACTTCTATACTCAACGTTCTCTACTAGAACATACAAACTCTGTACAGACAGCACCCATAGTAGGGATCGAACCCGGGTCTCTGGTGCTGCAAGCGTTGTAAGGCAGCAACTCTACCGCTGCACCACCGTGACAGAGAAGTACATGGGGTCATTGATACTTTTCTTAGCTTGATTAGGCTGATATGTGACTCATGACCAACTGCAGTTCATGCAATTTAGAGTTGGACCATAAATGCTCACATTACATGAATGAATTAGAATGAATTAATGTCAGATAGAGCTCTAGGGGCTAGTGGAATCAAGGGGCATGTGGAGAGAAGGCAGGCACGGGTTATTGATAGGGGACAGTCAGCCATGATCACAATGAATGGCGGTGCTGGCTCGAAGGGCCGAATGGCCTCCTCCTGCACCTATTTTCTATGTTTCTATGTTTCTATGTTTCTATGAATGAATATATATATTTTATGATGCTGATCCTACCTAGCCTGTATTGAATCTTAAACATTTGTTCATGCTCTAGATTCTATTCACAAAGGACATAATCTCCAGCTTTCTATCATTAAACAAATAAGGACAGTATTTTTAAACATTTAGTTTAGTTTAGTCTAGAATAGTTTAGCTTAGTTTAGAGATACAGTGCAGAAACAGGCCCTTAGGCCCATCGAGCCCGTGCTGACCAGCGATCACCTGGTACACTAGTTCTATCCTACACACTGGGGACAATTTCACTGAAGCCACTGAAACCTGCATGGATTTTCCAGAGAAAACCCACGCAGGTCACAGGGAGAATGTGCAAACTCCGTATTGACAGCACATGTGGTCACGATCGAACTAGGGTTGAGCTTAGTTTAGTTTAGTTTAGTTTAGTTTAGTTTAGTTAATTTAGTTTAATTTAGTTTAGTTGAGAGATACAGAGTGCAAACAGGCCCTTCATCTGACCAAGTCTGCGCCGACCAAATCCCCCCGTACCGAACCAGGTTCTACTGCTGCGTCACTATGTTGCCCATGTTGGTGAGGCCGAATTTGGAGTAGGGTAGTTACCCATATTTATTTGCTCTGTTGCACTGACTTAAGTCTGAAGAAGGGTCTTGTCCCGAAACATCACCTATTCCTTTTTCTCCAGAGATTCTGCCTGACCCGATGAGTTACTCCAGCTTTTAGTGTCTGTCTTGTGCATGGAATTACAATCTGAGTAATCCTCTTGAATCAGCCTTACTGAAAGATGTGATGGATGGACTAAGTTATGCAGTGGGGCTGAGGTACACGGCTCCAATATGTTGGCTTTGCCAACCGAGGTGCCCTTGAAGCTGTTCAGTGCTTAGTAATCTCGTCCTATGTGAGATGCCAAGAGATTTTGACTGGTAGTTTCTCCAGTTGAATGAGTCATCGAAACAGGATGTCTCTATGATGTACCATTGATGAATTATTATGACGTACCACTGATGGCTTGGCTTATTAATTATGCTTGACCTTCAACAATGGACAAAAAATCGCGGCACCGTAGATTTTCTGCCCTCTCCCCCTCCATAAGATGAGGCGACCGAAATGGAGGCGGTCTTTGCAGCTGGGATCTAGAAGAATGAGGGAAGCATACATACTGAATGAGGGAAGCATACATACTGAATAATGAAAGGCTTGGATAGAGTGGACATGGAGAGGATGTTTCCACTAGTGGGAGAGTCTAGGAGTAGAGGTCATAGTCTCAGAATTAAAGGACGTTTTATTTAGGAAGGAGATAAGAAGAAATTTAGTCAGAGGTTGGTGAATCTGTGGAATTCTTTGCCACAGAAGGTTGTGGAGGCCAAGTCACTGGATATTTTTAAGGCAGAGATAGGTAGAATCTTGATTTGTACGGGTGTCAGAGGTTATGGGGAGAAGTCAGGAGAATGCAGTTGGGAGGGGGAGAGGTAGATCAGTTATGATTGAATGGCGGAGTAGACGATGTGCCAAATAGGCTATTTCTACTCTTATCACTTATGACCTTATGATCTTATGACTTTAAAATGGAGCCAAAATGGCGCCTCTTGCATATGAACAGTGGGCTGATTAGTGCATACTTTACTGACCGAGGGATTATGCTCATGTATGAGGATAGATCTGTATGCAAAAAGAGGAGTTCACCGTACCTGCTGCATATGACGACAGAAAAAATTATTGAACCATTGAATTATCCTTCCATAAGCTAGGGTAGACAAAAATGCTGGAGAATTTTTTCAGCGGGTGAGGCAGCATCCATGGAGTGAAGGAATAGGTGACGTTTTAGGTTGAGTCCCTTCTTCAGACTTCTTCCATAAACTAGGGTACTTTATTGTCACATGTACCTTCATAAATTCAAATTTCATAAGCTATTGGAGCAGAATTAGGCTATTCAGCCAATCAAGTTTAGTTTTTGGTTTAACGAAACAGCACGGAAACAGGCCCTTCGGCACCAAACAGCGATTCCCGCACACTAACTCTATCCGACACCCACTAGGGACAATTTTACACATGCACCAGGCTAATTAACCTACAAATCTGCATGTCGTTGGAGTGTGGGAAGAAACAGAGGATCTCGGAGAAAACCCACGCAGGTGACGGGGACAACGTACCAACTCCGTACAGACAGCACCAGTAGTCGGGATCTAACCCAGGTGTCCGGCGCTGCAGTCGCTGTGAGGCAGCAATTCTACCGCTGCGCCACTGTACCACCCTTTTGCTCTACTCCACCATTCAATCGTGGTTGATCTATCCTTCCCTCTCAACCGCATTCTCCAGCCTTCTACCCATAACCCATGACACCCATACTAATCAGTCAATCTCCACCTTAAAAATATCCCTTGCCTTGGCCCCCACAACTGTCTGTGGCAATGCATTCCACAGATTCACCACCCTCTGACTAAATAAATTCCTCCTCTCCTTTCAAAAGGTACCTCATTTAATTCTGAGGCTATTGTCTCTGGTTCTAGACTCTCCCACCAGTGGAAACATCCTCTCTGCATTCACTCTATCCAGGCCTGAACTGACACATTAATTAAACATCACTTCACACTAACACTGCACTACATCAATTTTATTCTCTCCACATTCCCCCATATTCCACCACTCATCTGCACATGTGGGACAATTTATTGCAACTAATTAACCAACTAATCTACCCCCTCTTTAGGATGGGGCAGGAATCAGGGGCGAACTGTTTGACAGAGGGTCCCTATCCATGCTCTCCAGGGATGCCGTCTGACCCTGCTGCATTACTCCAGCACTTTGCATCTTTTTTAACGTAAACTGCCACCTGCAGTTCCTTGTTTCTGCAGAGCAACTTTACAAAACACTGGATAGGCCACATTTAGAGTATCGTGTGTGTCTGTACACTGTGGACGGCTCGATTGCAATCATGCATAGTCTTTCCACTGACTGGTGTGCAAGCAACAAAAGTCACTGCACCTCGGTATTCGTGACAATAAACTAAACTAAACTAAACAAAACTAAACTTTACTAGTTGCTAAATGATGGGAAGGATGTAGCTTTGTGTCTTTGTGTCTTCCCTGTGTAATCCTTCAGTTTTTGATTAAAGATAATTGAATCTGCTTCCACTACACAATGCTGTCAATGCATTCCATTCTTTTGCCAATAACCTTCATTCGATGCTTTCTGGTTCTGTGACAATAGCACCATTTTTTCACTATCTATTCTGGTTGGAACCTGACAGTCAGAGTCTTTGTTCCCAGGGTGGAGACAGTCAGAACCTTTTACGTTGGGTGGAAATGTCCAACAGGGGCGGCATGGTGGCCCAGCGCTTGCAGCACCAGAGAGGCGGGTTCGATCCCGACTACGGGTGCTGTCTGCATGAAGTTTGTACGTTCTCCCCGAGACCTGCGTGGGTTTTCTCCGAGACCAGCAGTTTCCTCCCACACTCCGGGTTTGTAGGTTAATTGGCTTGATATAGGTGTGCAAATTGTCCCTAGTGTGTGTGGGATAGTGTTAATGTGCGTGGATTGCTGGTCGGTATGGACTTGGTGGGCTGAAGGGCCTGTTTCCGCGCTGGATCTCTAAACTGAACTAGAGGGCATTAACCATGAGCTGGGATGGGCAAAGTTTAATGGAGTGCGTGGCAAGTATTTTACATAGAGAGTGTTGGGGGCCTGGAATGCATTGCCAGGGGAGGTGGTGGAGGCAGATACGATAGTGACGTTTAAGATGCTTTTAGATAGACACATGGAAGTGCAGGGAATAGGGGGATATGGATCATGTGCAGGCAGGTGAGTTCAGCTCAGTTTGGCATCATGTTCAGCACAAACATTGTTGGATGAACGGACATTGCCGTTCCTGTGCTGTACTGTTCCATGTTCCATGTTCCATGTAGTCTTTTCATGATTTTAAATATCTCTGTCAGATCTTTTCCCTCCCTCCTATGTATTGATTTAAACTCCAGCTCAGCCAGTCTATCCACTTAACTAGTTCATGTGATAGGAGAAGAATTAGGCCATTCGGCCCATCAGGTCTACGCCATTCAATCATGGCTGAACTATCTCTCCTTCCTAACCCCATTCTCCTGCTCTCGCCCCATAGCCCCTGATACCTGTACTAATCAAGAATCTGTCAACCTACACCTTAAAAATAACTTGCCCTCCACAGCCGCTCTCTATGTGGTGACTCTTTGCATACCTTGGGTGGCAAAACAAAGTATTTCACTGTAATATCACATGTGATAATGAAGTATTCATTCATTCATTCATTCAGTCATTCGTTCAATTTATTTAGTGAGAGGGTGGTGAACTTGTGGAATTCATAATAATAATAATAATAATAATAATAATAATAATAATAATAATAATAATAATAATAATAATAATAATAATAATAATAGGGCTTTCTCACGGTGCGACCTGAAGCAAGATCTAACAAGAGTTTAACATCGTGGGAACCTTCTGCGATAGCAGTACGGCATTCGTGGACCACCGAGGACCTCCGTGGCACTGACGACAGGCAGTCGTGTGACTTGGTAAGGTCGGGAGAAAATTCAAACATTTTTAAATTTCTCCAAGAGTGTCTTGAGCAGCGTTGCAACGTTGTATGAGTGCAGATGCCAGTGCGATATCCGTGCGATATCCGTAATGACTCTTACGAGTACCGTGGGAACTCCTGCAAACGGGAAACCCGGAAGCTTGACAGAAGGGACATAATGTGAGGTTAAATAAATATATTTTTACTATCAGATTGATGTCTGCAACTCTTCATTAACACATTATTACAAGAGGAATGTTTCTAATGTTATAATCCCTCTCATGCTGAAACACAAAATAGTTGAAGGGATGTGAAATAATCACATTTTTATTCTTTTATCATTTTTGAGTGTCCAAGTACCTCACCTGCTGAGCTATTGTACTCCAGCAGTTTGTGTCTCTTTTTGTCTGAAAGCAGTTTCTAACTGGAGGAACTCCGCGGGCCAGGCAGCATCTACGGAGGGAAATTGACAGGCGAGCCTTTCCTCAGGCTGCCTTATCTCTCTACACACCCCCCCTCCCCCTCCCCCCAACTGCCACCCACGCACACAAATGCTGGGGAAACTCAGCGGGTGCAGCAGCAACGTTTCGGCCCGAAAAGTTGCCTATTTCTTGTGCATGTGTCGGAAGGAACAGCAGATGCCGGTTTAAAGAGAATGAGTAACTCAACGGCAGGCAGCATCTTTTGGGAGAAGGAATGGGTGACATTTCGGGTCGAGACCCTTCTGATATGCTGCTTGTCCCGCTGAGCTACATGTTGTGTCTATCTTCGTTTTAATCCAGCATCTGCAGATCCTTCCTGGCCGAACCCGATTGAAAGATGAGAGGCTGGGCGATAGAAATCATTAATTGAATTAAATAACTAGATACCTGTCCAATCGTATCTACAGGATTGGACAGGCTAGATGGAGGAAGAATGTTCCCGATGTTGGGGGAGTCCAGAACCAGGGTCCCAGTTTTACAGTCTACCGTGGGAACTCTTTAATTACAGCGGGAAACCTTCAGTTTCCCAGGGGGTCGGGACGGGACTGGAGTTGGGAGGGAAAGGTGGGGGTCGAGGGAGAGGAGGGGGAGACAGATGGGGGTGTCTTCATTTAGTGGCGGTGGGTGTCTGTCACTGAAACAGGCAGGTGAGATTTCACATTCACCTTGTTTGTGCCTCTCTCTCTCTCTCTCCCTCCCTCCATCCCTCTCACACAGGCATGAATGGATGAACTCCGCGGGCCAGGCAGCATCTACGGAGGGAAATGGACAGGCAACCCATTCTTCAGGCTGCCTTATGTCTCTCTTCCCCCCAACTCCCACCCACACACGCGAATGCTGGAGAAACTCAGCGGGTGCAGCAGCATCTATGGAACGAAGGAAATAGACAACGTTTCGGCCCCGCTGCACCCGCTGCACCCGCTGATTCTTAAGTGGTACGGATGTCAGGGGTTATGGGGAGAAGACAGGAGAATAGGGTTGAGGAGGAAAGTTAGATCAGCCACGATTGAAAGGCGGAGTAGAATTGATGGGCCTAATGGCCTCATTGACTTGGCTTCCACAGCCTTCTGTGGCAAATAATTCCAGAGGTTCACCACCCTCTGACTGAAGAAATCCCTCCTCATCTTCCGAAATGAACATCCTTTAACACTAAGGCTATAACCTCTGGTCCTAGTTTCTTCCACTGGTGGAAACATCCTCTCCACATCCACTCTATCCAGGCCTTTCACTATTCAGAACATTTCAATGAGGTCCCCCCTCATTCATCTAAACTCCAGCGGGTACAGGACCAGCGTTGTCAAACACTCACAGGGAGAGCGTACAAAATGTTCAGAGGAAGAACGTACCCCAAACTCCACACAGATGGCACCCAAAATCAGGATCGAACCCGGGCCTCTGGCGCTGTGAGGTAGCAGCTCTACCAACTGCGCCTCTGCACCACGTGAAAACCTACGTGTTGTAAAAGTTCAACACAACAGCCTTGCTTTTGCTTTTGTCTGAAGAAGGGTTTCGGCCCGAAACGTTGCCTATTTCCTTCGCTCCATAGATGCTGCTGCACCCGCTGAGTATCTCCAGCATTTTTGAGTACCTTAGATTTTCCAGCATCTGCAGTTCCTTCTTAAACAAAAGCCTTGCATTTGCACTCTGACTCTATTTATAAATGCCAAGTACACATTTGCTTCTTCAATTGTTGTCACCATCTGCTCAGCCACTTTCATCAATTTATGCACACATGTACTGTTACATTTCTTCTGGGACTGTGTTCCCCAGTTTATATCACATCTTTTTATCGCACTGAATTAGTTATAACAGTTTGCATTTTGTGTGTTGACCTTTGGCTGCCAAGTCTCTGCTCATTCCACTGGCTTTGAGAGTGATACAGTGCGGAAACAGGCCCTTCAGCCCAACTTACCCACACCAGCCAAAATCCTCAGATTCTTATGAAATCTTTTTCCCCTTCACCTTAAACTCTGGTCCTCGATTCACTTACACTGGGCAAGAGACTGGACAAGAGGCTTGTAATTATCCTAACATCCTTTTACCTAATTTATTAGATAATGTTCAGGGTCTTCTTTAGCATTTAGTTCACAAATTGCCCTTGAGAATGTGGTGGTGAGCCATCGTCTTGAACCACTACAGTTATTTTTCCTAGAGGAGATGCTCCCACAGTGCTTTTTTTTTTAGTTACAGAGAAAACCCACACTGGTCACGGGGAGAAACGTGCAAACTCCATGTAGGCAGCACCCGTGGTCAGGATCGAACCTGGGACCTGGGACCCGGGGTTCTGGCACTGTAAGGCAGCAACTCCACCGCTGCACCAGAACATGGGAATAAAGAACTAGGGGCCATAGGTTTAAAGTGAGAGGGGGATGATTTTATAGGAATCTGAGGGGCAATCTTTTCAAATAGAGAGGTCAGAGGGTATATGGAACAGGCTGCCAGAGGAAGTGGTTGAGGCAGGTATCATTACAAGCTTAAAAGGCATTTGGACAGATATGTGGATAGGAAAGGGTTTGGAGGGATGTGGACCAAACACGGGCAATGGGGCTTGTGTTGAAGGGCATCACAGTTGGCATGGATGAGTTGGTCTCTCAATCACCAGCAACAGATGGAAGAACAGGTATGTTTAGGTTAGGTGTAGGAAGGAACTGCAGATGCTGGTTTACTACGAAGATAGACACAGTAGGACAGGCAGCATCTCTGGAGAGAAGGAATGTCTAAAGAAGGTCTGATGAACGGTCGATAGTCCTGCCTCAAGTACCTCCTCCAGCAGCTCATTCCATACACCCACCACCCTTTGCGTGAAAATGTTACCCCTCCAGGTTCCTGTTAAATCTTTCCCCCTTCACTTTAACCTATGTCCTCCGGCACTCCATTCCCCTCTCTGGCCAAGAGGTTCTGTGTGTTTACCCGATCTATTCCTCTCATGATTTTGTGCATCTCTATAAGATCAACCCTCATCCTCCTGCGCTCCAAGGAAGAGAATCCCAGCCTGCTCAACCTCTCCCTATAGCTCAGGTCACCAAGTCCTGGCAACAACTTTGTCAATCTTCTCTGCGCCCTTTCCAGCTTGACCACATCGTTCCTCTAACATGGTGCCCAGAACTCAACACAACACTCTAAATGCAGCCTCACCAACGTCTTATACAACTGCACTACACTAACTGGTGAAGGCCAAAGTGCAAAAGCCCATCCACCTGTGACACTACATTAAAAGAACAATGTACCTGCACTCCCAGCTCCCACTTCTTTACCCATCTTGGAGACCGGTTTACCAGTCCATGGTATATTAAGGTCAGTCATACGCATGTCAGGGTACAGGCCTGCTGGGCTGGAGACAATCATGGCACCATGGTCGGTTCATCCTTTCCATGGTTGATCGTCAAACTTCAGTCCTTGTTCCACCTTTTCCCCTTGTTCCTCGACCCCCCTCGCCCTAAGTACCACACGTCCCACCTTCCTGAATATGTTTAGGGGTTTGGCTTCCATAACATCAGACAGTTCAGGTGTACAAGCCTCTGAAGTTTCTTGCAGTCTTGAATCAAGCTGTAATGCAACCCGACAAAATGATTTCTGTTGGACCAAGAGTAGGTCACTCAGCCCTTCAATGGTTCAATGGGTTTAACACCCTGAGTGGCATGGCACAGCGGCCAGTGGTAGAGTCGCTGCCTTGCTAAGTCAGAGACCCAAGTTCAATCCTGACTACGGGGTGCTGTCTGCACGGAGTTTGTACGTTCTCCATGTGACCTGCGTGGGTTTTCTACGTGAGCTGCGGTTTCCTCCAACTCTCCAAATGCGTACAGGTTTGTGGGCTACTTGGTTTGATGTAATTGTAAATTGTCCCAGGATAGTGTTAGTGTGCGGGGATTGCTGGTCGGCATGGAATCGGTGGGCTGGTTCCACGTTGTATCTAAACTAAACTAAACTAAACAAAATGAAACTAAACTAAACTAAACTAAACTAAATGAAACTAAACTACAAACTAATCTAAACTAAACTAAACTAAACTAAACTAAACTAAACTATATTAGACTAGACTAGACTAGACTAGACTAGACTAGACTAGACTAGACTAGACTAGACTAGACTAAACTAAACTAATCTAAACTAATCTAAACTAAACTGGACTAGACTAGACTAAACTAAACTAAACTAGATTGGACTAGACTAGACAAGACTAGACTAGACTAGACTAGACTAGACTAGACTAGACTAGACTAAACTAAACTAAACTAGACTAAACTAAACCAAACTAATCTAAACTAAACTAAACTATATTAGACTAGACTAAACTAAGCCAAACTAATCTAAGCTAACTGGAACTAGACTAGACTAAACTAAACTAAACTAGATTGGACTAGACTAGACTAGACTAGACTAAACTAAACTACACTAATCTAATCGAAAGTAGATTAGGCTAGACTAGACTAAACTAAACTAAACTAAACGGGAGAAGAAATGTCTCCTAACCTCAGCCTGAAACACCTTCCCTCTATCCTGAAACAATTCACACATAAATAATGACAGCTAACTCCCTCGCGACATCGTTTCCAGGGATTACCTCAACATCAAGATTAACCTGATTCAGTTTATTCTTATGCTGTTTTATTCAAAACAACGAAAATCTGTTGAGCACTTACCTTCGGCCCAACGCGTCCATGCTGTCCAGGATGCCCCATCTTAGTTTGTCCCATGTTCCTGCATTTGGCCAATATCACTCTAAACCGTTCCTACCCATGTACCTGTCCAGGTGTCTTTAAACATTGTTATAGTACCTGACTCAACTACCTCCCCTGGAAACTCAGTCCATTAACCCACCACCTCCTGAGTGAAAAGGTTTCAGATCAGTTCCGTTTAGTTTATTGTCACGTGTGACGAGGTACAGTGAAAAGCTTTTGTTGCATGCTAACCAGTCAGCTGAAAGACAATACAGGATTACAATCGATCCATTTACAGTGTATAGATACATGATGTGGGAATAATGTTTAGTGCACGGTAAAGCTAGCAAAGTCCGATCAAGGATAGTCCGAGGGTCAGCAAAGAGATAGATAATAGTTCAGGACTACTCTCTGGTTGTTGGAGAATAATTCAGATGTCTGATAACAGCTGGGAAGAAACTGTCCCTGAATCTGGAGTTGTGCATTTCCACACCTCCATACCTTTTGACTGATGGGAAAGGAGAGACGAGGGAGTGGCCAGGGTGTGACTCGTCCTTGATTATGCTGCTGGCCTTGCCGAGGCAGCGTGAGGTATAAATTGAGTAAATAGAAGGGAGGTTGGTTTGTGTGATGGTCTGGGCTGCGTCCACAATTCACTGCAATTTCTTACGGTCTTGAATGGAGCTGTTCCCAAACCAAGCTGTGATGCATCTGGATTGCATGTTTTCTATGGTGCCTCTTAGGTCCTATAGTATTTCCCCTTTCACTTCTGGTAATTATTGTTTTTATTTCAATTTTTCCGCATCTTCACTGATGCCAACTAAGCAAACATCACTGCAGTGGCACTAACAAACCTTACGTTTTATTTTATTTTCTGGACTCCATTCTCTAATATTTTGACCTCCCTCTACACATTGGCTTGGCCTTTTATGCAATTAAATCTTGATCCTCGTTAAATACATTGTTTAAATATTTACATTTTGAGAAAAATAAATCTTGCTCAGGTCATCTAGCGTAAATAGTAAATTAATTTTGCTGTTCACAGATTTTAATCTTGGACAGCTGTTTCAATATTGACAGCCTATGTCAATGGTTGCCAGGGAACAGAATGCACAGTTACATGCGGTGATGTGCTGACTCTGTTTTGAAAGAGAAGACTATACCTGCATCACATTTTATTCAGCTTCAAGGTATTTTAAAGTGTTCATAAGAGATAGCAGCAGAATTAGACCATTTGGCTCATCGAGACCAGTGGATGCAGTGTACCTGGACTTTCACAAAGCATTTGATAAGGTCCCACATAGGAGATTAGTGGGCAAAATTAGAGCACATGCTATTGGGGGGAGTGCTGACATGGATAGAAAATTGGTTGGCAGACAGGAAACAAAGAGTAAGGATTAATGGGTCCCTTTCATAATTTTTTTAAATTTATTTTTTTTAAACAAAATATTTATTCAATTATTAAAAAATAATATTTACACTACAATAAAACAAGCCAGAACCCACCACCATAAATACAATACAAACATATATCCATAATAAACTATTATACAATTATGATACAATCCTTATTGAGGATACATTCAACACCCTGCGGAGCCCAGCGGTCCCGGAACTCCCTCAGGGTGCCCACAGACAGGGCGTATTCCCTTTCTAATCCCACCCGGGCACGGACGTAACCCCGGAAAAGGGGGTCCCTTTCATAATTGCAGGCAGTGACTAGTGGGATACCGCAAGGCTCGGTGCTGAGACCGCAGCTATTTATAATACACATCAATGATTTATATGAAGGGATTCAAAGTAACATTAGCGAATTTGCAGATGACACAAAACTGGGTGGCAGTGTGAGCTGTGAGGAGGATGCAATGGGAATGCAGGGTGACTTGGACAGGTTGGGTGAGCGGGCAGATGCTTGGCAGATGCAGGTTAATGTGGATAAATGTGAAATAATCCACTTTGGTAGCAAAAACAGGAAGGCAGATTATTATCTAAATGGTGTCAAGTTGGGAAAGGGGAAGTACAATGGGTCTGGGGGTCCATGTTCATCAGTCAATGAAAGTAAGAATGCAGGTACAGCAGGCAGTGAAAAAGCAAATGGCATGTTTTTTTTAATTTATTTATTTATTATTATTTTTTTTTTATTTTAACAAAATTTATTCAATTGTTAAAAATAATATTTGCACTACAATAAAACAAACCAGAACCCACCACCATAATACAATACAAACATGTATCCGTAATAAACTACTATACAACTATGATACAATCCTTATTGAGGATACATTCAACACCCTGCGGAGCCCAGCGGTCCCGAAACTCCCTCAGGGTGCCCACAGACAACCCCGGAAAAGGGGCAGGCAGCTGGCTCGGGTAGAGCCCTCCACTATCTGGCGCCGTGACTCGCGGATAGCCAGCTTGGCCAGGCCCAGGAGCAACCCAACCAGGACATCTTCAGCCCTACCCTCTCTCCTAAGCACAGGGTGTCCAAAGATGAGGATGGTGGGTGAAAAATGCAGCCAGAAGGCAAGGAGCAGCCCCTTTAGATATTCAAACAGTGGCTGCAGCCTCACGCACTCCATGTACACGTGGTACACAGACTCTTCCAGCCCGCAAAAGTGACAGGCGGGTGGCGAGTCTGTGAACCGCGAGAGAAACAGGTTGCAGGGAACAGCTCGGTGCAATTCCCTCCACCCCAGGTCCCCAATGTAGAGGGGGAGAATCCCTGCGTAGAGGGACTCTCACCGGGGGCTCCCCTCGCGACCGGAAGGCAACACTGACCGCCACTTGGTGTCCGGACGGTGGACCAGGGCGAGGAAGTGCAGGGTGTGGAGGAGGAGCCTGTACAGGACACGCCTCCCTGCGTCTTGGAGGGAGACGAAGGGTGTCGAGGAAAGGCGGCTCAAATTGTGTGGAACCGGCTCCCGGGATGGATTACGGCGCCTGGGTCCGATTAGTACTTCCGGCTGAGCGGGAGCTTGTTCAACCGCAAGTACTCCACACGTTTGAGCACCCCGGTGCAAATGGCATGTTAGCATTCATAACAAGAGGAGTTGAGTATAGGAGCAAAGAGGTCCTTCTGCAGTTGTATAGGGCCCTAGTGAGACCATACCTGGAGTACTGTCAGCAGTTTTGGTCCCCTAATTAGAGGAAGGACATTCTTGCTATAGAGGCAGTGCAGCGTAGGTTCACAACGTTAATTCCCGGGATGGCGGGACTGTCATATGCTGAGAGAATGGAGTGACTGGGCTTGTACACTCTGGAGTTTAGAAGGATGAGGGGGGATCTTATTGAAACATATAAGATTATTAAGGGTTTGGACACGCTAGAGGCAGGAAGCATGTTCCCGAAGTTGGGGGAGTCCAGAACCAGGGGCCACAGTTTATGAATAAGGGGTAGGCCATTTAGAACGGAGATGAGGAAACACTTTTACCACACAGGGAGTTGTGGAATTCTCTGCCTCAGAGGGCGGTGGAGGCAAGTTCTCTGGATGCTTTCAAGAGAAAGCTAGATAGGGCTCTTAAAAATAGCGGAGTCAGGGGATATGGGGAGAAGGCAGGAACGGGGTACTGATTGGGGATGATCAGCCATGATCACATTGAACGGCGGTGCTGGCTCGAAGGGCCGAATGGCCTACTCCTGCACCTATTGTCTATTTTCTATTGTCTATTGTCATGCCTCTTTCTTAAGGGCCTGTCCCACTTGGGCGTCAATTGCACGTGATTTACGCGACATCATTTATGCGTCATGACGCACGACACGCACGTGATGCAGCATGGTGCGCATTATGCGCACATAGTGTGTGGTGACCTAGGCAGTGACGTGCGGTATCGCACGGCGCCCCAGGAATTTGGGATGTACGAAATCTTTGTGCGCCATCTGCGTCCAAGTGGGTCAGGCCTTTTATTCTTTATATAGCTGAAGAAACGCTTGCGATCCTCTTTTATATTATTGGCCAGGTTACCTTCGTATGTCATCTCTTCTAATGATCTGTTGCCTGCTGCTGTTGCTTTCTCTGTTTGTTGTCGTCTGCCTGACTGAGGTCAGTTGACAGGGTTCACCACGGGGAAGCCAACAACACCACAGCCCCACCTGGCTCGGACCTGCCCCGCGTAGAGTGGGTCGCACTGAACTGACTCCGTACAAGGGTCGGACGGTTCAACACCAACATGCATCGCTGGGGGCTGCGTTCATCAGCAAAGAGCGCAGCACTTCATTTTCTACTGCACTCCTCCGCCCCCCTGGTGGAGGGGTAGACCTCACGGCCCTCGACAACAGCACATTGAACCGGCTACAGCGCCTGGAGGGAGTTACATAACCTCTGCTGCCTCAAACATGAGAAGAAGATCTATTGCCTTTTTAGTTACCTTCTGTTGTTCATTAAAATAAATCCAATCCTCCGGTTCCCACTAATCTTTGCAATATTATACGCCCTCTCTTTTAGTTTTATACTGTCCTAGACTTCCCTAGTCACCCATCCTCGCCTCTTTCTCCCCCGAGGATCTTTCTTCCTCTTGAAAAGATCCTGCATCTTCCGAATTATTCTCAGAAATTCCTGCCATTGCTGTTACACCGTCATCCCTGCTAGGGTCCCTTTCCAGTCAACTTTAACCTGCTCCTCCCTCATGCCTCCGTAGTCCCCTTTGCTCAGCTACAATACCAACACATCAGGTTTCACCATCTCCCTCCCTTCTCATATTATGGTCACTACCTCCTTGTGGTTCCTTTACCTGGAGCTCCCTTATCAAATCTGGTTCATTACACAACACTAAATACAGAATTGCCTTTTCCCTAGTAGGTTTCACTACAAGCTGCTCTAAGAATCAATCTCAGAGGCACTCTACAAATTCCCTTTCTTGGGGTTCAGTACCATCCTGATTTTTCCAGTCTACTTGCATATTGAATTCTCCCATAACCACCGCAACATTGCCTTTCCTGCATGCTGATTGTATCTCCTAATGTAACTTGTACCCTCTTTCCTGGCTATGCTTGGGCAGCCCCCACTGTCCAACAAGCCTTGGGGCAGGTTCCCAGTTAAGGCAAACAACGAGCCTTAAGAGGCATTTACAAAGTTACACGGACATGCAGAGAATGAGGGTTATGGACCATGTGTGGGAAGATGGAATAGGCTTCATTTGGCATCATGGATGATCATACGGTCATGTGATAGGAGTTGAATTAGGCCATTCGCCCCATCAAGTCTACTCCGCCATTCAATCATGGTTGATTTATCTCTCCCTCCTAACCCCATTCTCCTGCCTTCTCCCCGTAACCCCTGACACATGTACTAATCAAGAATCTATCTATCTCTGCCTTTAAAATATCAATTGAGTTGGCCTCCACATATTCACCAACCACCGGCTAAATAAATTTCTCCTCATCTCCTTCCTAAAGGAACGTCCTTTAATTCTGAGGCTATGACTAATCCTAGACTCTCCCACTAATGGAAACATCCTCTCCACATCCACTCTATCCAGGCCTTTCACTGTTCGTTACGTTTCAATGAGGTCCCCCCACATTCTCCTAAACTCCAGCAAGTACAGGCCCAGTGCCGACAAATGGTTGGTGCAGATATGGTGAGTTGATGGGCCTGTTCCTATGCTATACTGTTCCACTTTCCATGTAAGTGCTTTCAGTGTGAATGTCTTGGACATGCAGTGGCTTGCAAAAGTTTTCATACCCCTTGAACTTTTCCACATTTTGTCACGTTACAACCACAAACGTAAATGTATTTTATTGGGATTTTATGTGATAGACCAACACAAAGTGGCGAATAATTGTGAAGTGGAAGGAAAATGATACATGGTTTTCAAATTTTTTTACAAATAAAAAACTGAAAAGTGTGGCGTGCAAAAGTATTCAGCCCCCCTGAGTCAATACTTTGTAGAACCACCTTTCGCTGCAATTACAGCTGCAAGTCTTTTGGGGTATGTCTCTACCAGCTTTGCACATCTAGAGACTGAAATTTTTGCCCATTCTTCTTTCCAAAATAGCTCAAGCTCAGTCAAATTGGATGGAGAGCATCTGTGAACAGCAATTTTCAAGTCTTGCCAGAGATTCTCAATTGGATTTAGGTCTGGACTTTGACTGGGCCAATCTAACACATGAATATGCTTTGATCTAAACCATTCCGTTGTAGCTCTGGCTGTATGTTTAGGGTCGTTTGTCCTGCTGGAAGGTGAACCTCCGCCCCAGTCTCAAGTCTTTTGCAGACTCTACCAGGTTTTCTTCCAAGATTGCCCTGAATTTGGCTCCATCCATCTTCCCATCAACTCTGACCAGCTTCCCTGTCCCTGCTGAAGAAAAGCATCCCCACAGCATGATGCTGCCACCACCATGTTTCACAGTGGGGATGGTGTGTTTGGGCTGATGTGCAGTGTTAGTTTTCCGCCACACATAGCGTTTTGCATTTAGGCCAAAAACTTCAATTTTGGTCTCATCTGACCAGAGCACCTTCCTCCACATGTTTGCTGTGTCCCCCACATGGCTTGTGGCGAACTGCAAATGGGACTTCTTATGGCTTTTTTTCCAACAATGGCTTTCTTCTTGCTACTCTTCCATAAAGGCCCGATTTGTGGAGTGCACGACTAATAGTTGTCCTGTGGACAGATTCTCCCACCTGAGCTGTGGATCTCTGCAGCTCCTCCAGAGTTACCATGGGCCTCTTGGCTGCTTCTCTGATCAATGCTCTCCTTGCCCGGCCTGTCAGTTTTAGTGGACGGCCATGTCTTGGTAGGTTTGCAGTTGTGCCATACTCTTTCCATTTTCGGATGATGGATTGAACAGTGCTCCGTGAGATGTTCAAAGCTTAGGTTATTTTTTTATAACCTAACCCTGCTTTAAACTTCTCCACAACTTTATCCCTGACCTGTCTGGTGTGTTCCTTGGGCTTCATGATGCTGTTTGTTCACTAATGTTCTCTAAAAAACCTCTGAGGCCTTCACAGAACAGGTGTATTTATACTGAGATTAGATTACACACAAGTGGACTCTATTTACTAATTAGGTGACTTCTGAAGGCAATTGGTTGCACTGGATTTTATTTAGGGGTATCAGAGTAAAGGGGGCTAAATACTTTTGCACGCCACACTTTTCAGTTTTTTATTTGTAAAAAAATTTGAAAACCATGTATCATTTTCCTTCCACTTCACAATTATGCGCCACTTTGTGTTGGTCTATCACATAAAATCCCAATAAAATACATTTACGTTTGTGGTTGTAACGTGACAAAATGTGGAAATAGTTCAAGGGGTATGAAAACTTTTGCAAGCCACTGTATATTAGTCCCCTTAAGTTTTACTTAATATGCAGATCATTATTTTTATTTTGCATCTATTTTACACGACTATTAAAAAAATAATCTCTATATTAAATAACCACTGCAATGTGTTCATGGAAAGCTAAAGATTGTGTTTATTTAAACCAGATATGCCTCTGCACAATTACTAATGAGTCACCCTGAGGTGACATTTGGGTGTTGGCTTTAGCAGAGAGAGTGCGTGGCCATTTATTGTGATAACAAGATACTCCCTGGGGAATGCTAGGTTAGCCGAGCCAATGATTCCCTCACCTAGTGTCCATAAACATGTATCCCCAACAGGGAGAAGACAATTAGGAACGGAACTCATCCAAAATTGCATGCTGTCGACCGCTGGAGCTGAGATCCACGCCACACATAGGCAGCAGCCCAGGATGAGATCATTAACTTGAGTAGAGCTGGGAAATTAAACTTGGCTCTCTCTCTCTGCCTGCAAGTCTGTGCGACATCACCTCAGAAAGAGTCATAGAGTGAAACATGCCCTTCAGCCCAACTTGCCCACGTCGGCCACCATGTCCCAGCTACACTAGTTCCACCTGCCTGCACTTGGTCCATATCCCTCCAAACCTGTCCTATTCAAGATTTGACACAAGATTCAATTTAATTGTTACATGTACCAATTAAGGTACAGTGAAATTTGTGTTACCATACAGACATACTAAGTAAAAAGCAAAAATACACACAGCACATAAACTAAAGTTTAACATAAACATCCACCACAGTGGAATCAACATTCCTCACTGTGATGGAAGGCAATAAAGTCCAGTCATCTTCCTCCGCTGTTAACCCGTGATCGGGGCCTTTGTATGGGTCCGTTGCCGACGGTCCGTTGTTCAATCCATCTCGTCGGGATGATGGAAACTCCGGCGTTGGGATGGATCGGAACACTCCGCAGCATGGAGCTCCTCAGTCGACCGCTTCTTACCGGAGACCGCTGCTTCACAGTGTTAAAGTCCACATGACCCACGGACGGAGCTCCAACACTGGCGATCCTCGGCAAAAGATCCCAGGCTCCGCGATGTTAAGTCCGCAGTGCACCCGCGACTTGAAGCTCCGGGCCGGTCTCCAGGAAAGGCCGCACCGCACCACGTTGTAGGCCGCAAAGGGGGGGAGGGAGATGCGATGGAGAAAAATCGCATCTTCGTTGAGGTAAGTGACTGAAAACGGTTTCCCCCAATTTCCCCCCGCAACAACCCCCACATAAAACATACTAAGAGACATTAAAACAAACATTCAAGACATACTTCAAATAATAAAAACAGAGAAGGGACAAGACAGACTGCTGGCGAGGCGGCCATTACGGGCGCCACCCGGTGGTGATCTGTTACCTGTTACCATGTACTTGTTTAACTGTTTCTTAAATGTTGGGATAGTCCCAGCCTTAACTACCTCCTCTGGCAGTTTATTCCATACACCCACCACCCTTTGTGCGAAAAACATACCCCTCAGATTCCTATTAATTCTTTTCCCCTTCACCTTGAACCTATGTCCTCTGCTCCTCTATTCCCCTACTCGGGGCAAGAGATTCTGTGCATCTACCCGATCTGTTCCTCTCATGATTTTATGCATCTTTATAAGATTACTCCTCATCCTCCTGCACCCCAGGCTACTCAACCTTTCCCTATAGCTCAGGCCCTCTAGACCTGGCAACATCCTCATAAATCTTCTCTAAACCTTAACAAGCTTGACAACATCTTTCCCATAAGATGGTGCCCAGAACTGAATACAATACTCTAAATGCGGTCTCACCAACGTCTTATGCAACTGCGACATAATAGAGAAAACATCTGGAGCAACTCAGCGGGACAGGCAGCATCTCTGGAGAATATGAATTGGTGATGTTTTGGGTCGAGATCCTTCTTCAGACTGAGAGTCAGGAGGAATGGGAAACAAGAGGTACAGACGGTGATATAGAGAGATATAAAACAAATTAATAAGAGATATGCAAAAACCTAATGATAATAAAGGAAACAGGTTATTGAAGCTGTGGGCAGGGTGAAAATGAGTTACAGACAATGAAACTCACCAGGACAACATTGAAACTAGCACAACGACCAGCGTGGGGGAAGGATGGAGAGAGAGGGGATGCAAGGGTTACTATAACTTAAAGAAATCACTATTCATATCACCTTCGCTGAGATTGTAACACTGGTCTCCTTCCAATTGCAGAAAGTTGTAGATGTGAGCCAAGTCTAACACACACACCAGACTCCCCGCCATTGGCTCTATCTACACTTCACGCTGCCACAGGAAGGCTACCAACATAATCAAAGACCTTTCACACTCTAGTCACTCCTTCTTCTCCCCATTCGCTAGAATATTTTCATATTAATGATTTGGATGAGGGGATTGAAGGCTTTGTGGCCAAGTTTGCAGATGATACGAAAATAGGTGGAAGGGCAGGTAGTGTAGAGAAAGCAGGGACTCTGCAGCAGGACTTGGACGGGTTGGGAGAGTGGGCAGAGAAGTGGCAGATAGAATATAGTGTAGCAAAGGGTGGAGTCATGCATTTTGGTAGTAGGAATAAAAGCATAGACTATTTTCTAAATGGGGAGAGAATCCAGAAATCGGAGGTGCAAAGGGACTTGGGTGTGCTGGTGCAGGATTCCCAAACAGTTAATCTGCAAGTCGAATCGGTAGTAAAGAAAGCAAACTCAATGCTAGCATTTATATCAAGAGGGCTTGATAACAAAAACAGGGATGTAATGCTGAGGCTCTATAAGGTGCTGGTAAGGCCGGATTTGGAATATTGTGAGCAATTTTTGGCACCATATCTGAGGAAGGATGAACTGGCTCTGGAGATGGTCTGGAGGAGGTTTACAAGAATGATCCCAGGAATTAGTAGGTTAAACTATGATGAACTATTGTCGACACTGGGTCTGTACTGGCTGGAGTTTAGAAGAATGAGGGGTGACCTCATTGAAACATACAGAATAGTGAATTTTGAGCAGGTAATCTGTGTGAAGAGATATTGGTGGAACAATGAGATTGCTGCTACAGATACAGTGGTGCTTTATGAAGAACGTATCTAAGAATAAGGGGGAGGCCGTTTCGGTCTGAGATGAGGAAAAACATTTTCTCCTGGAGAGTTGTGAATCTGTGGAATTGTCTGCCACAATAGGCAGTGGAGGCCAATTCACTAGATGTATTCAAGAGAGAGTTGGATATAGCTCTTAGGGCTAGCGGAATCAAGGGCTATGGGAAGAAAGCAGGAATGGGATACTGATTCTGGATGATCAGCCATGATCATATTGAAAGGCGGTGCTGGCGCGAAGGGCCAAATGAGCTACTCCTGCACCTATTTTCTATTTTCCTGTTTCTGTGTTTCTCACCCATTGGTAACCAAACTCTCAAGGAGACAAGCTATGTATTGGTTTTGATTTGTCATATAATGTGATTGCAACATTTGCTTTGTACTATAAACAATTTCACGATAGATTGCTGTACATATGACTGTAACTTAAATATCATCAGATTCTGAGTAGTTTTCTGAGAGCAGGCATGATGTGTCACAAAAAGGCCAAACACTTTCCTAACTCGTGGAAGAACCAAATTTGATTTAGAGATACAGCACTGAAACAGGCCCTTTGGCCCACAAGTCCACACTGACCAGCGATCCCCGCACATTAACATTACTCTGCACACACCAGGGACATTTTACATTTTTTTTTTATACCAAGCCAATTAACTTACGTACCTTTACGTCTTTGGAGTTTGGGAGGAAACCGAAGATCTCAGAGAAAACCCTGGCAGGTCATGGGGAGAACATACAACCTCCACATAGCCAGCACCCGTAAACAGGGTCTAACCCGGGTCTCTGGCACTGTAAGGCAGCAACTCTGATGCTACGCCAACATGCTGCCAATGTGAGGTTTAAGTAAAAACATCTCAAATATGAATCTGCACAGAATTATTGCTTGAATCAGAAATGTTTATGTTCATAAGTCATAGGAGCAGAATTAAGCCATTCGGCCCATCGAGTCTACTCTGCCATTCATTCATGGCTGGTCTATCCTTCCCTCCCAATCCCATGCTCCTGCCTTCTCCCCATAACCCCTGACCCCTGACGCCAGTACTAATCATGACAAATTCTGTCAGTGTAATCAGGGTGGGACTGTGGCGCAGTGGTAGAGTCACTGCTGGAGACCCAGGTCCGATCCCAACTACGGGTGCTGTCTGTACAGAGTTTGTACATTCTCCCCGTGACCGTGTGGGTTTTCTTCGAGATCTTCGGTTTCCTTTCACACTCCTTGGACGTACAGTTATGTAGGTTAATTGGCTTGGTGTATGTGTAAAATAGTGTGTAGGATAATGTTAATATGCAGGGATCGCTGGTTGGCAAGAACTCCGTGGGCCAAAGGACCTGTTTTCGCGCTGTAAACTAAACTGAACCGCACTAAACTAAACAAAACTAAAGTAAACTACGTGTTTGAAAGAGCCCAGCTCCCTTTCCACCTATATTAATTAATCCGGATTCATAATTCACAATTCTTCCATACTTATCTCACACCGTTTGTCTTTCCATCTCTGGTCTTTGCCCTATCATCTTCCTATCAGCAACCCTTCCGACACCTCCCACCCCCTCCCCCGCACTCCTCCTCCCCTCTTCACCCATCATTCACAAGGGCTTTGTCCTTTGCAGTTTAGTTTTGTTAGAGATACTGCGCAGTTACGGCCCTTCGGCCCACCGAGCCCACGCCGACCAGCGATTCCCGTACACTGACACTATCCGACACACAAGGGACAATTTACACTTAGAGCAAGCCAATTAACCTGCAAACATGTATGCCTTTGGAGAAACCTAAGATCTCGGAGAAAACCCATGAGGTCACTAGGAGAACGTACAAACTCCTTACAGACAGCGCACGTAGTCGGGATCGAACCCGGGTCTCCGGCAATGAAAGGCAGCAACTCTATCACTCTGCCACCATGGTCCTCCTCTCCTCCAGCTTTCTTCCCCTTCCCCCCTTGTCCCATCACAGTCAAACTGAAGAAAGGTCCCGACCCAAAATGTCACATCCATGTTCTCCAGAGATGCAGCCTGACTCTGAATTACTGCAGCGCTTTCTGCATTCAGCCCATCAAGCCTACCCCACCATTCGATCATGGCAGATCTATCTTACCCTCTCAACCCAGTTCTCCTGCCTTCTCCCCACAACCCAACACCTGTACTAACCAAGAATCTATCAATCTCTGCCTTAAAAATATCCATTGACTTGGCCTCCACCTCCATATGTGGCAATGAATTCCACAGATTCACCACTCTTCAAACAGCAGGTGTGCGGGGCTGTGGGTTCAATGGCAGCAAGTTCTCAATGCAGGGTGCCAGCTCGTTTACCCTTGTCTTCGGTTGCCGGGGCTGCGCCCCTCAATCTGCCGAGCATACAAAGTGTTTCATCTGCCACCGTGTATCTGCTCACCTTTCGAATGATAACAAGTCGCTTGCAACAAAACAACCTTAATGAGTCGTATCAAGGAGGCAGCTGACTCACAGCGAGTGTTTCCACTGCAGTGTCAGTAAGGTCTCCTGTGCCCCAGTAGGTAAATCAGAAGCAGTGGAAGGAGCAATTTGAAATCTCATCATTATCATTCAGCAGCTGTCTCTGCCAAACCCATTTGAATTTCTCCCCAAGACCAGAATAGTTATCGATTATTCTCTTGTTTTCTCAGATCTCTGCTTTCCAATTAACCTTTTCTATTTGAAAGATAATGCATCATTAAAATGATCTTTCTTTTTTTTACCAGATACATAGAGTGCTCCAGCAACTTAATATTCCTCTTTATTGCTTGACTTTAGACAGGTGCATGGATAGGACAGGTTTGGAGGGATATGGACCAAGTGCGGGCAAGTGGGACTAGTATAGCTGGGACATTGTTGGCCGGTGTGAGTGAGTTGTGGCCAAAGGGTCTGTTTCCACACTGTATCACTCTATGACTCTATGACTATGAGGTGGACTGAAATTTATCAGCCCACTGCAAATTTGCCAGGTTATCATGTTGGCCAAGACCCAGCATGTCCTTTGTTATATGTTTGGTGAAGCGAATTCTAACTACGGACCTGACTTTTTCTTCTTCGGTTCTACAGTCATGAAGCCCATGACCCTGACTTGCCTGCAAAGATCAGATGATCCTTGCTGGAGTTATCTGATGAGGCATCAGATTTGTGTTTAATAATGCATCTGCTTACGTTAATATTATGTCTGATTCTTGGTTGAACCAATACTTGAACGTAGAACATAGACCAGCTGGGAAAATACAGTCCCTAGGTCCTTGGGTGGGTGGCATGTTGGCACAGTGGTAGACCTACTGCCTTGCAGCACGGGAGTAGGCCTTTCAGCCCATCGCGTCCGTGCCGACCAGCGATTCCAGCAGATTAACACTATCCTACACACACAAGGGACGATTTTTGCATTTACACCAAGCCAATTAACCTGCGTACCTGTACTTTTTTGGAGTGCGGGAGGAAACCGAAGATTTCGGAGAAAACACACGCAAGTCACGGGGAGAGTGTACAAACTCCGTACAGATAGCACCTGTAGTCAGGATCGAACCCGGATCACACGCGCTACATTTGCTGTAAGGCAGCAACTCTATTGCTGCGCCACCATGCCGCCTTAAATATATTTATCCAAAAGTCTCTTAGATGTCACTCTCATATCTGCCTCAACCACCACCCCAGGCAGCATGTTTAAGAAAGAACTGCAGTTGCTGGAAAAATCGAAGGTAGACAAAAATGCTGGAGAAACTCAGCGGGTGAAGCAGCATCTATGGAGCGAAGGAATAGTGGCGTTTCGGGTCGAGACCTTTCTTCAGTCTGATGCAGGGTCTCGACCCGAAACGTCACCTATTCATTCACTCCATAGATGCTGCCTCACCCCCTGAGTTTCTCCAGCATGTTTGTCTACCCCCAGCAGTATGTTCCATGTACTCACCACCCTGTGTAAAAACTTGCCCCGCACATCTCCTTTAAGCTTTACCCCTCTCACATTCAAGCTATTTGATATTTTCATCCTGGGAAATAGGTTCTGACTGTCAAATCTATCTGCTTGGTCAAAGCGTTGCTGATTGTCCCTAATGTGCCCATTCTCTTCCAAATGAGAGTAAACCCTATCCCGAAGAATCCTCTCCAATAGCCTCACTATCGCTGATGTGATGCTCCCGCATTATCTTCACTCCCATTCTTTTATTCATTTTTATTTATTTAATTATTTATTTCGAACAGAATAAAATAATAAAAAGCAAGTGTGAAACAGCATACATAAAACAAAAAAAAAACAAGAATATCTATAAACAATATCTATAAATAAATTAAATCGTATGTGTCCGAAAAGCAGGAAGAAGCCAAAGCTTATTAATTCCCACCCATTATTCAACTGCTTATAATTATCTTATACAAATTTAGCAGCTATATGTACACCATATGTATACAAGCAGTTTTATGTACACCAAATTATTTACATTTATACACTAATCAAATATTTACAGCCATACAAAGCCATACAAAAAAGTGAGAAAAAAAGAAAAGTAAAAACCCTCATGTACTATACAGTATCTCTCAGTCATATATACAACCCATCACCCTATAATCACCCTGCCCAATACAATTAGTATGACAAATATCCCACACAATCACCTATCCTCATCCCCATTCTTCAACCATGGAACAACAACTATTCCAACAAATACATTCTCAAACCTCTACATAATTTTCTCTTCTTCCGTCAGGTCTCCCTGCAACTTCTGGCATTCTAGGGAAAACGATCCAAGATTGTACAATCTCTCCTTGTAGCTAACACCCTCCTAATCTAGGGGTCATTCTGGTAAATCACTTCTGCATCCACTCCAAAGCCTCCACATCCTTCCTGTAATGAGACAACCAAACCTGCACATAGTACTCTATATGACTGTAGGCAACATTTAAAGCTGCAACATGACTTTCTGACTCTTATACTCGTGCCCTGGCCGATAACGGCATGATATAATATGCCTTTTCTACCACTTCATTTATTTGAGCTGCAACTTTCTGGAAGCAACTTGTACCAGTAGGTCTCTTTGTTCTACAACACTACCCTGGGGTCTGCCATTTACTGTGGGAGTGCTGCCATGATTTAGAATAAGGGGTAAGCCATTTAGAACGGAAATGAGGAAAAACATTTCCACCCAGAGAGTTTGTGCATCTGTGGAATTATCTGCCTCAGAATTTAGTGGAGGCCAATTCTCTGGATGCTTTCAAGAGAGGGCTAGATAGGGCTCTTAAAGATAGCAGAGTCAGGGGACGTGGGGAGAAGGCAGGAATGGGGTACTGATTGTGGATGATGAGCCATGATCACAGTGAATGACGGTGCTGGCTCGAATGGTGTCTGTCTTGCGCTTCTTGTGCTTCTTGTGCGTGGTGTTGGAAAGATTGGTTGAAACAGGGCCGCAACGTGAATGCTCTTTTCTTGACCCCAATGCAGTCAAATTGAATCCTTTATTGAATGCCACTTCATTAACTCAATGATAATACTATATTCGCACAAATCATCCAAAGTCTCTCTTCTCTTCTCCACCATCAAGGGCTGGAGTCTTGCCTCCCTTGGCCTTTTGTATGCTTGGACTTTACTGCACTTTATCTTGCAATAAACGTTATTCAAATTATCCGCTTTATCATGTATCTGTACACTGTGGACGGCTCGATTGTGACCATGTATTGACTTTCCGCTGACCTGTTAGCCCGCAACAAAAGCTTTTCACTGTATCTTTGTCGGTACTCGTGACAATAAACTATACTCAAGCTCAAACTGAACCCTCCCGTGCCCTCAAGGGCGGCTGTGGGAGGCATCCCCGGAGCACAACGGTGACCAGGCGGGAAGAGGAGGAACGTTGGTCCGCTGAACAATCCCAGGGGATCGCCTGGATCGGGCTCCGCTCCATGAGGCTTAGTACACGGACCAGACTTTGGAAATAATTTTAATATGTTTTGCACATGTGGCAATAAAGCACTATTGAATTATTCCATTCCATCCGTGTTCTTGGTATCAGCGAAACCAACACAAAAGACATTTAAAAATGGAGTTAGAGGAAAAGAAAATGGGATTATTTGATTGATTGAATTGAAAGATACAGCGTAGAAGCAGGCCCTTCGTCCCATCCAGTCCATGGCATTGAGTTTGGAAGTTGGGATGTAATGTTAAAATTGTACAAGGCATTGGTGAGGCCAATTATGGAGTATGGTGTACAATTTTGGTCGCCCAATTATACGAAGGATGTCAACAAAATAGAGAGAGTACAGAGGAGATTTATTAGAATGTTGCCCGGGTTTCAGCAACTAAGTTACAGAGATAGGTTGAACAAGTTAGGGTTTTATTCTTTGGAGCGCAGAAGGTTAAGGGGGGACATGATAGAGGTTTTTAAAATGATGAGAGGGATAGACAGAGTTGACGTGGTTAAGCTTTTCCCACTGAGAGTAGGGAAGATTCAAACAAGGGGACATGACTTGAGTATTAAGGGACAGAAGTTTAGGGGTAACATGAGGGGGAATTTCTTTACTCAGAGAGTGGTGGCTGTGTGGAATGAGCTTCCAGTGAAGGTGGTGGAGGCAGGTTTGTTTTTATCATTTAAAAATACATTGGATAATTATATGGATGGGAAGGGAATGGTGGGTTATGGTCTGAATGCAGGTATATGGGACTAGAGGAGAATACGTGTTCGGCACGGACTAGATGGGTCGAGATGGCCTGTTTCCGTGCTGTAATTGTTATATGGTTATATGGTTATATGTCGACTATTGATCACCTGTTTGCATTAGTTTTTCATGTGATTCCACTTTTGCACTTCCTCCCTACACACTAGGGGAAATTTACAGCAGATAATTAACTTACAAACCCACACATCTTTGGGATGTGAGAGGAACCACATGGATGACAGGAGCACCCAGATCAAAGGATCGCAATCACAGGATCGCAATCAAGTGCAAACTCCACACAGACAGTGCCCAAGGTCAGAATTGAACAGGGTCTCTGAAGCTGTGAGGCAGTAGTTCTACCAGTTGTGCATCCTAATGGGCCTGTCCAATTTACCCAACTTTTTCGGCGACCACCGGCACCTGTCATAGGTCGTTACAGGTCGCAGAAATGTTTCAACATGTTTAAAATCCAGCGGCGACCAGAACAAGGTACGACTCTTTGGGCGACTATTCACGACCATACAAGCTTCACCCCATGACATGTCGCCAGGGTGTCGCATGTATGGTCGTGAGTAGTCTCCTCAGTCGCGCAAAGAGTCATAGCGTCTTTCTGGTCGCCGCTGAATTTTTTATATGTTGAAAATTTTCGGCGAACTGCAACGACCTATGACGAGTGCCGACAGTCGCCGTAAAAGTCGTGTAAGTGGGACAGGCCCACTACTGTGCCATTAAGAAGATCTTGGTTTATCTTATCTCCCTGGTCCTAACATTGTTGTCAGTTCATTGAACAATTTCATCTTGAACACAGGGTCACAGTGATAGAGTTGCTGCCCTACAGTGCCAGAGACCCGGGTTACGTGTGGTGTTGTATGGCACTCGAAAATTCTCCCTGTGATGATGTGAGTTTTCTCCAGATGCTCCAGTTTCCTCCCACATTCCAAGGACGTACAGGTTTGTAGGTTAATTGGCTTCAGTAAAGTTGTACAATTGTGTGTAGGATAGTGTTAGTGTATGGAGTGACCGATGGCCAGTGCGGACTCACTGGGTCGAAATTCCTGTTTTCACACTATATCACTAGTCTAAAGCAAAGTCTAAAGTCACTCCAATTTGGTGGTACACTTTCCACATGCCTCGTCATCCAGGAAAAAAAAATCTAAGCTTTTCCCTAGATACATAGAAAATAGGCACAGGAGTAGGCCATTCGGCCATTCAATGAGATCATGGCTGATCATCCACATCCACAATCAGTAACCTGTTCCTGCATTCTTCCCAAATCCCTTGATTCCGCTAGCCCAAAGAGCTCTATCTAACTCTCTTTTGAATGCATCCAGTGAATCGGCCTCCAGTGCCTTTTGAGAATTCCACAAATTCACAACTCTCTGGGTGAAAACCACAAATTCACAACTCTTCGGGTTTGAAAAAAGTAAAGCTTTTTCACTGTACCTAGTGAGTGAAGCCGAGTAAAGTAAAGCTTTTACTAGGCAATTTACTGTGCTGCAACACTATTGTGGCCTGACCCCTTTATTGGAACAAATGACGAAGGACAAGGCTAGCTTATTCTACAGAGCTTCAGCAGATGTAGCAATATTCAAAGCTTGCAGCATCAGAGAATGTTGGTTACAGGCAGGCATAAAGTGTTGCCAGATTTTCATTGCTTATTTAGAATATCGCCTGTATCCTGTCCTGTCTTCAATAACAATGCCACCTATTGTCTGTTTATTGTCCGCAGTACATGTTCCATTCTTGAGAACACTTCATGACACAGGGCAGCACAGTGGTGCAGCAGCAGAGTTGCTTCCTTGCAGTGCCGGAGACCCGGGTTCGATTCTGTCTGTGCGGAGTTTGTACCTTCTCCCCCTGACCACGTGAGTTTTATCCGAGATCTTCAGTTTCCTCCCACACTCCAAAGAAGTACAGGCTTGTAGGTTAATTGGCCTGGTGTAAGTGTAAATTGTCCCTGGTGTGTGTAGGGTAGTGTTAGTGTGCGGGATCACTGGTCGGCACAGACTCGGTGGGCCGAAGGGTCTGTTTCCACACTGTATCTCGAAACTAAACTAAGCCACACATTGCGTCTTTGACAAAGCATTCTCCTACTTTGGCTAATCCTTTCATATGACTGGCATAAAACCTTGGTTTATAGACAATAGACAGTAGACAATAGGCACAGGAGTAGGCCATTCCGCCCTTTGAGCTAGCTTCGCTAATCACTGTGATCATGGCTGATTATCCACAATCAGTTCCTGCCTTTTCCCCATATCCCCATGTCTCAACTATCTTTAAGAGCTCTATCTAACTCTCCCTTGAAAGAATACAGAGAATTTGCCTCCACAGCCTTCTGAGGCAGAGATTTCCACAAATTCACAAACCTATGTGTGAAAACGTTTTTCCACATCTCTGTTCTAAATGGATTACCCATTATTCTTAAACTTTGGTCCCTGGTTCAGAATTCCCCCAACATTAGGAACTTGAATCCGGTAGGCGGCGCGGCTCTGGCCAGCAGCGGCCTCTGCAGCCTGTCCGCGTTTTTTTATTATTTTTTGTCTGTGTTTCTATGTAGTTTTTGTTATTTTATGTTGGGGTGTGTGTGTGTGGGGGGGCGGGGGTGGGGTGGGAGGGGGGGGGAAACTTTTGAATCTCTCCCTGCACTGGAGACCCGACCTTTTCTCGTCGGGTCTCAGGTGTCGTTGAGGCTGCAACGAGGAGCGGCCTCCAACGGGAAGAAGCCGGGGACTCTGGTGCCGACTCACCGTTGCCGTCGCGGAGCTGGCCGAGACCGGAGCGGGTGGAGCGGTGGAGGAGCGCTGCTGCCGCTGCCGCTGCTGCTGCTGCTGCTGCCGATGCTGCTCCTGAGTCGGAGGCTGCTACTGCGGGTCTGCGGACGGCGGCACCGGGAGCCCACGGATCCCTGGAGGGAGACCGCTTTTCGGGGCTCCTGCAACGGCGAATTCTCCCGCCCGTGTTGCGGGGTTGAAGAGCTCCTGGAGCGGGGCCTGACACCACTGCCCCGCGCGGCTGGAATGGTCGCGGGACTTTGCGAGCGCACACCGGGGGCTCCAACACCAAGACCCGGTGTGCGACCTTGCACCACCCGGCGTGGCTTCAATGGCCGCGGGACAATCGCCATCGCCAGCCGGGGGCTTTGACTTTGACTCTGACATCGGGGGGGGGGGGGGAGAGTGCAGTGGAGAGATAAGTTTTTTTGGCCTTCCATCACAGCTATGTGATGGATGTTTATGTAAAATGTAATTATGTTGTGTCTGGGGTCTATTTGTGTGTAAAGTATGGCTGCAGAAACGGCATTTCGTTTGGACCTCCAGGGGTCCAAATGACAATTAAATTGACTCTTGACTCTCTCTTGACTCTTGTTTCCTGCATCTAGCGTGTCCAAGCCCTTAATAATCTTAGGTAGACAAAATTGCTGGAGAAACTCAGCGGGTGCGGCAGCATCTATGGAGCGAAGGAAATAGGCAATGTTTTGGGCCGAAACCCTTCTTCTTCTTAATAATCTTATCAGTTTCAATAAGATACCCTCTCATCCTTCTAAATTTCAGAGTATACAAACCAGCTGCTCCATTCTATCCACATATGAAAGTCCCGCCATCCCGGGAATTAACCTGGTGAACCGACGCTGCACTCCCTCAATAGCAAGAATGTCCTTCTTCAAATTTGGAGACCAAACCTGCACACGATACTCCAGGTGTGGTCTAATTAGGGACCTGTACAACTGCAGAAGGACCTCTTTGTTCCTATACTCAACTCTTCGTGTTATGAAGGCCAACATGCCATTTGCTTTATCTAATCTCCATGGTCCTAACATTGTGGACAGTTAATTAAAAACACTTTTCTTGAAATAAATATGTTATTTGGCACTGACACAATATTTTAAACAAAACAATCTGCGGACTAACTCTTCATAATTGCACCTCAGGTCTTCATTTGAATAGTTATGAGTGCACATCCTTCAATCAGGCAAATAATGATCCTGTATTTGTTCATGTGATATTCAACCTCTGCTATAAAATATTCCCAGTTGCACCTGAAATATTTTTTTCAAGAGACATGGAAGAACTTTCATTTCCACTGTTCGCATAGCTTACAAATTAGTTCAGTTTAGTCACATTGTCACATATCCCGAGGTACAGTGAAAAGCTTTTGTTGCGTGCTAACCAGTCAGCAGAAAGACAATACATGATTACAATCGAGTCACTTACAGTGTAGATACATTAAGGAAATAATGCTTAGTGTAAAGTAAAGCCAGTAAAGTCCATTCAAAGGTAGTCTGAGGGTCACCAGTGAGGTAGCAGATAGTAGATCAGGACTGCGGGGGAAGGAACTGCAGATGCTGGTTTAAACCGAAGATAGACACAAAATGCTGGAGTAAATCAACAGGACAGGCAGCATCTCTGGAGAGAAGGAAGAGTGACATTTTGTGTCTGAAGCAGGGTCTCTACCCAATATATCTCTCATTTCTTCTCTTCAGGGATGCTGCCTGGCCCGCTGTGTTACTCCAGCATTTTGTATCTATCTTTAGTAGTTCAGGACTGCTCTCGGGTTGTGGGAGGATTATTCAGTTGCCTGATAACAGCTGGGAAGAAACTGTCGCTGAATCTGGAGGTGTGCGTTTTCACACCTATATACCTTTAGCCCAATGGGAGAGGGGAGAAGAGGGAGTGGCCAGGGTGAGACTCATCCTTGATTATGCGTCTACCCGATCAATTTCTCTCGTGATTGTGTGCACCCCAAGAAGATCACCCCTCATCCTCCTGCACTCTTAGGAATAGTCCTGTCCTGCTCATTCTATCCCTGTAGCTCAGACCCTCAAGTACTGGCTACATCCTCATAAATCCTCTCTGCATTCTTTCCAGCTTGTTTTGATTTACCTGCCAAAATCCTAATGGCCTTGTCCAGCTGACAGATTAGGTCTAGGGTTAGGTTTAAGTTTATTATTGTCATGTGTACAGAGGTCCAGTGAAAAACCTTGTTTTTTCAGATCAGATCAGATAATATTATAGATAAGTACAATCAAGTCAAACTCAAGTACAATAGATAGAGCAAACTGAGTCCAGAATATAGTTCTCAGCATGGTAGTTCCACAGACAAAGGCCAACGTCCACAATGGGGTAGAGGTGGATCGGACCATACCCTAGCTCATGGAAGGAATGTTCGGAAGCCCGATGGCAGAGGGGAAGAAGCTGTTCCTGTGTCTGGCGGTGCATGCTTTCAAGCTTCTGTACCTTCTGCCAAATGATTATGTTGAAGATAGACACAAAATGCTGGAGTAACTCAGCGGGTTAGGCAGCCTCTCTGGAGAAAAAGAATAGATGACGTTTCGGGTTGAGACCTTTCCTCAGACTGAGAGCACTGGCTGCTTTTCCGAGGCAGCGTGAATTGTAGATGGAATGAATGGTGGAAACATGCAGGAAAAATGTTCCGCATATTAGAGGAGTCCAAAACCAGGGGTCACAGTTTAAGAATATGAGGTAGGCCATTTAGGACTGAGATGAGGAACCATTTTTCACCCAGACAGGTGGGAATCTGTGGAATTCTCTGCCACAGAAGGCAGTGGAGGCCAATTCACTGGATGTTTTCAAGAGAGAGTTGGATAGTGCTCTTGGGGCTAACGAAATCAAGGGGCATGGGGAGAAAGCAGGAACGGGGTGCTGATTTTGGATGATCAGCCATGATCATATTGAATGGCGGTGCTGGCTCGAAGGGTCGAATAGCCTACTCCCGCACCTATTTTCTATGTTTCTATGTTTTTAAAGTCTGTCTTTCTAATGTTCTAATGTCCACCTGGGATTGTGAAATCTCCAATCTCTTGCTCTGTCCTGCTAACCCAGTCACAGGATGACATACAATACTTCTTTCAGATCCTATGTGAAGCCAACACCTCCAGGCCTTCTGTTATCATTTATTAATTCAAAGTTCCCATCGAGTAATGTTTCAGGATTGTGTTTTTGTTTATAAATTGTGCATGCAATAACAGCTAAAGGCGAATCATTAAAAAGTAATGGCATGGAAAATACATTTTGAATATATATAAGCATTGTCATAAATATGTTATATTAATAAAACCATCACATTACAAATGTGAAACATAGGGCTGTGAAATATTCACTTAGTCAAAAACATTGTTTTCTTTTGAAACTTTATGAAAGTGCCATATTTGCTTCAAACAAACACCTTCAGGGCAATGACTGATTTGTTTGAATTAATATTTCAGATTTCAAGTTGTGACCACTCCAATTATAGTTTGCACTTTGTTTACACTTGTCTAATGAGAAATGTTTCACTCACCTCCAGCCTCCGGCTTCTTTCTTTCCAACGCTCTCTCTCTTTTTCCCTCCCTCCCTCCCTCCCTCCCTCCCTCCTCTCTCTCTCTCTCTCTCTTTCTTTTTTTTCTTTTTTTTTCTTTCAAACTTTATTCGACACAACAAATGATACAACAGATCAAGTCATAAACAAAAAGAAATTACATTATATCAAGTGTCATTATAATACAACATTACAATCATTGTTCACAATACTCTCAACCCCACGCGGTGACCAGCGCCCACGGAATACCTCCAAAGTCCCCGTGAACACCGCATGTTCCCTCTCCAGGGACACACGTGCACGGACGTAGGCCCGAAAGAGGGGCAGGCAGCCGACTCTCGCCTGACCATCCATCGCCTGCTGCCTGGACCCGCGTATGGCCATCTTGGCCAGGCCCAGGAGTAGACCGACAGGTAAGTCCCACCCCCCCCCCCCACTTGGCTATCCCCACACCTTGCCTTGTGTCCAAACACAAGACTCATAGGACTAAAATGCAACCAGAACTTTAGGAACAACCCCTTCAGATATTGATACAGGGGCAGTAGCCTCTCACACTCCATATAAACATGGAACACGGTCTCTTCCTCGCCACAGAAAATACAAGCAGCAGACGAGCCCATGAACCGATTCAAAAGTTTGTTACACGCCACCGCTCTGTGCAGCACTCTCCACCCCAGGTTCCCCACGTAAAGGGGGACAACTCCCTTGTAGAGGGACCCCCACTGGGGACCTTCCCCGCCTTCAGGTGGTAACACCGTCCGCCATGGTGTGTCGGGACGGGAGACGAAGGCAAGGAGGTGCGAAGGCAAGGAAAAATACGTGGCCAATATGTGCCATCTGGGGGGGTTCTCTATATACATATACCTCCTCATAGTCCTGAGGCGGAGAGCCGCCACCTGGGTACGCACACATACCAAGGATTGGCTGCCCTCCTCTAACGGGAGACTCAGGACAGCTGACGGAAACCCAGTGTTTCCTATTGAGCAAACGTCCTGGCACAACTTCTTGCACTTTTATAATATTGGGCAGGAAATTCTGAGCCAACAGAATGGTCACCCCACTCGAATTTGAGCTAAGATGACTCATATAGACTTCCCACTCCAACCTCCAGGTGGGTTCATCACTTACAACAGTATGCGTCTCCTGCAGAAAACACACTGCAAATTTCCCCTCCCTAAGGACCGATAAAAGCTGGAATCTGCGAAAACTCGCTCTACTCCCGTTTAAGTTTAGGGTAGCTAACGTGAATGCACTGGTACATTAAATTGAAATCCTCACACTTCTCCTCCTGGGCTCTGTAGCCCTCTCTCTTTTTAGGAACTCCAAAAAGTCCCTAAACTGGCACTGATCAGAGCCAGGAAGATCACTATCCTTGGTGGCAAGGATAGCCTCGAGAGTTTTAACTAAGGCCAACAGATCAGCCCACCGTGTCTTAGCAGCATCAATCTTTTTCTTGTTGGTACGGCTTGTTTTTAAATACTCCCGCACCTCACAGATAACAATTGCATGAGACTCGTCCTTGGTTCCTGGGCTATCGTCCAAGTTTCTCGCATCTGACACAACACGCTCAGCATCGCCAAGGTCATTTTCAGAAGTCAAAAGACCAGAGCTCTCTGGAATTTCGCCAACCCCTCCATACAAGCCAGCCCCATCACTCTCCCTCTCCTCCGGCATGACACCACCCCAGGATCAATGCCATGGAAGGGTCCCGAAGCCCCTATCCGCATCACGCAGCCCACTGACTGGCTGGGCTCCTGCGCTCTGTCCTCACCCTCTATACCTGGGCCTGGGGAAGAGAAAACAAGAGGCACCCCCAGGGTCTGTGGTAAACTAGCACCCCCAGAATCTGAAAGAAGGTCGCTGCCTGAAATAACTCCGACCTCCACAGCACCGAAAGCACCCCCTCCACTGGCAACACCCAGAGGCTCTCCACCAGTTTTTTTCCTCGCCCCTGCCAACTCAGCCGGCAGTACAATACACACCTCAGCACCTCCATTGGCTCTATTGAGCACTGATTGGTACACCATTCCCGCCGACCCCCCTCCCTCGGGCTGACTGCTCATCCCCCGTCTCAGGGTCCGCACTACCAGGGGAGCTTAACCCACCCTCCTGCGTGCCAACACCCTCAGTAGGCCTCTGAAACGAGAAGACATCCTCTGACCCAGAAGACACACCCCCAGGGGAGCCAAGATCAACACACAATGAGATACCTCCCTCGGAAGGCCCCTGAGACGAAAGGACATCCCCCCGCCCAGAGGACACAACTCCAGAGGGGTCTACCCCATCACCTGACCCTGTGGTACCCTCGAGAGATCTCTGAGGTGGAGGCTCAACCTCCAACCCAGACGACGTCATTTCCTGACCTCCAACCACATCGGTGGTGGAAGATCTGGAAAAATCCACCCCCCTAACCTTGGACTCACGTCCCTGCTCTTCCTCACCAGGCCCAATCCTCCTTTTTGTCCCACTAACATGCGGCGGTGTGGTAACCTCCATAAGGAGAGGGTCTTCCTCCTCCACACTACCCCCAGCCTCCTTACCACCCACGCATTTTACCTTCCCTACCCCCTTCAGAGCCACCTCAGCTCCTTGCTGGGCCATGGCAGTTTCACCCTGGACCTCCCTGGAGCTGACAGGCGCCCCTTGGGTGATCTCCGCACTCGGCAGTAGCACACCCACCTGCTTTTGACTCGCTTGGGTGGTCTTTTTCTGCTTAATCTTCTTCTTCTTCTGCTGCTCCCATTTCTCTCCCCCCTCCCCCTGTGCCTCACCTTCAGCCACCCCCTCAGGTTCAGGATGTAGGGGGCGGGGGCCCTTGCTGCCCCGGGTCCCCAAGGCTGAAACTGCAGACCCAGAAGGGCTATCCCCGCTGCCCCGGATCACCGAGGCAGAGCCGGCAGCCCCAGCCAGGTCAGCAATTCCACCCCACCCCACCGAGGCATGACGAGCAACCCCTGATGGGCCAGCAGTGCATTCCTGGGCCGCTGCGCTAGAAGTTCTAGCAGTGAACCCGTGATTAGGACATTCCCTACGGAGATGTCCATAACCACCGCACGCATGACACCGTGCCTTTCCCCAACTCCAACGCATGGTTCTGGAGAGAACCCTACGCTCCACCTCGAAACTCCCCTCATCGCCTTCCCCCTCCCCCACCTTCACGAACACCCTCCTTTTGAAACTGAGAATCCCTTTTTCCTCCGGGTCCCCTCCAGGGTGCATGAGCCTAAAACACTTAGACCGCACCTCCCCAATCTGAGACAGGCATGGAATGAGTGTCGCATCCGGAATACATGTGGGGCAACTCCGCAGGAGAACCCGTCTCATCCTGGACACCCATGGGTCCACCTGTATATGGACCCCCCCCCCACTGAAATCCCCCTCTCCACCACTGTGGCCACAGCCTCCCGGTTCTTCAATATCATCTCAACCTTTCTGCACTCGAGCTCGGAAGAGACAATAGCCCCCCTACCAAGAAGGGCATTCATAGCCTTCGTAATTGTTCCCCTGGACATCTGGGGCCCAGTTTGAACCGAGATACCAAAACTGTCCCAGTCCAAGTCAACATGAGGCTCATGTTCAGATGTCCTCGCTTCCGCTGCTGATGTCACTGCTGCGTAGCTCCTCGCCTTCTGCCGCGCCCCCGCCATCGCCATCCGGGCAGAGGCACAAACCAGCTCCCGGCACCCCAGCAGCTCAGCAAATTAAGTCCCAGGGACAGTCACAGTCCAAAGCAATCCTCAAAAAGCAAAGTCCTCCAGCTGAAGAAGGAAAGTTCAAAAACTCGTTCATGCCAAAAAGCCAGCTCGCCCTGTCTTGCCGAACGCAAAAGCACCTTCTTCACATTAAGCCAGGCAGCCGCACTGTGCAAAATGACTTTAGGGCAGAGAATCAGTGCCAAAACACAGCAAAGGCACTGAAAAACCTCAAACCCTCGATATCCAAGCACTCTTGGCAGTCCGCCAATGACAGCCGCACCCTGCAAACAACTGCTCCATAGCTTGTTGAAATACTTCACTAGCAGAACTTATTCCAAAAGGCATGCAAAGAAATCTGTAATGCCCGAACGGAGTGCTGAAAGTGGTTAACTTGGAGGAGTTGTGTTTTAGCCAAATCTGCCAGAATGAACTCTTGGCATCTATCACTGTGAATACAGTTGCCTCAACCATCTGTGCTGCGATCTCGTCCGCAGTGTGCATTGGATAGTGAGATAGTTTAATAGTAAGATTAAACGAGTACTTACCAGCATGAAGTTTGATCTGTATTTTATGAGGAGTTACGATGAGGGATTACGTGAAGACCCCAGCCCAGTGCGCAGGTGCGGCATACTTCGAAGCAGCGGTGTGAAATCACAGGATAGACACAATATTTGAAGTAAGATAGTAAAGATCATGAGACATCAGTTTATTAGTTTGATCTATATATTGAGGGTGGGAGCGGAGGGCACGTAATCTCTCATCGTAACTCCTCATAAAATACAGATCAAACTTCATACTGGTAAGTACTCGTTTAATCTTACTATTTTACTTCGGAGTCACGTGAGTGATTCCGTGAAGACTTCAAAGGTCTGTGATTTCAAACCGTGTAACAGTTTTTATTTCACTCACTGCCGAAGTTTTTGAGGGAGGAAGTGTTATCGTAATCAACCAATGGATCTGCTTTCACAAGAAACAGAAAGGTATTTGTTAACAATAACAACATAAATAGTTCCCCTGAGCTTAAATTAATATTGCAGTTTGTAATATTCTTTCTGCAATTAAATCAGGCTTATCAACGGTTTACAATAAAAAATGTTCTGAACGTCGTTTCCCTTGACCATTCTGCCGTATTGAGAATGTGGTCAACCGTGATGTCCATTCGTTCAGCCGCTGATATCAATGCTGCCCTAGTGGAATGGGATTTTAATGTATTATTATCTATTCCGGCAGCTTTCAGTACCTGTTTGAGCCACCTTGAAGTGGTTTGGCTCGTTACCCCGTCTTGGGGTTTCTGTGGTTGACCCATAGGCTTTCCTCTCCCTCTAAGATTGTGGGTTGTGTCTATATATTGTTGTAGATGGTCACCACTCTCAATCTGGACTCTGGTGGGTAGGCCCGGAATCCCACCAGTGAATTGGGCGTTCCTGGTCCATATAACCATATAATATAACAATTACAGCACGGAAAAAACAGGCCATCTCGACCCTTCTAGTCCGTGCCGAACACATAATCTCGCCTAGTCCCATATACCTGCGAGTTAGGTTTTTACCAGACCTAGAATATGAACGTGATGCGTCTGGGGTAATCACCATGTTATCCAGTCTAGTTTTATGGAGTGACTGGACTCTGTGAGCGTATACGAGAGCCATAAGCATGAGCGTTTTTAACATAGATTGAGCAAGCTGAGGGATCTGGCTGGTGCCATTCTCTGATATATGTCAATATCACACCGATATCCCATACATGGGTATACCTGGGTTTTTGGGGCTTATTATTATAGTTGCCCTTCATAAGTTTATCTTCATGCTCTGCTGTCCTGCTGTTTTTAGATAAGCAGACAAGGCGCTCCATGCTGTATTTACGGCACTGTAACTCACCTTTTAGTCATGGTGTAGATGTTCCAGGAACTCCAATACGTCAGTGGTTGAATAGTTTGGTATGTTGTCCCTGCGTCGTGGCAGTATTTTACCCATGTTAGCTCTTGGTGACTGTTCGCAGGGATGCCGACATGGTGGTAATGGTTCCTTTGGATAATCCCAGTCCCTGGTAAGGTCTATTCAAACCTGCACCCAGGAGTTTGATGTTTTTATGGCATGGGTGGCTTATGCCTGATACTGGATTGAGTCAGCAACCATGGTCCACTAGGGAAATCCATAGGTGACTCGCCCACCGTGTCGTGATGAACTGGGAACCATGGCTGTGTAGGCCGGTCGGGCACGTTCAATATCCCGGAGACAGATTCCATCTGTATTGCGAAGCGCCCGACTGATGAGGCAGAAGGGAGGAAGGCAAAGCAGAAATTCCCCCTTCCAGCGTGTAGGCATCTATCGCTGCTGCCTCTAATCTGGTTCCTAAGTCACATACATAGGTTACTGGTGATTCCGTCTTGTGCAACCAAATTGATATCTGGCTTTCAAACTGCTTAATACCTTTAGCAGACATTTTGGGTTTGACATCTATTCAATGTTGTCATAACTTTTTACCCGTGACGTGGTGTCTCCCACTGTGTTCTAGCTTCCTAGGAAATAGGCAGCTGATAGTTAAAATGTCTTTTGACACACCATTGCCAGATCTGTTTGACCAATTTGTTGCACGATAATGATTTTATGCTCCCCATATGGTTGATATAAGCCACCACCATAGTATTATCAATCCGTAACCGCATATGTACGTGCTGCATTTGAAATGCATATGCTTTTTAGCCCAATAGGCGATCACCAATCCCAAATAGTTGATGCCCGGTGTGTGTAGTAACGATGATTCTGAATTGGTCCATCTGTTACCTGTGCTGGATATGGAGTTTAGTTGCTCCCCAGCCTAAAGTACTGGCATCGGTTTTTTAAATAACCAAGTTGGGATTGGTGATAATAATAGGGCTGAAAACTATGCCAAACATATGTCTGCCCACCACTGTAATTGTGATATAGCTTCAGTGGGTACATTCATGATTTGATTATAGTGACCCAAGTACCTTGGCAAAGTAACAGTCATATGGATGGAATTGATATTGAAGCCCAGATAATCCATGGTAGTTAACGGCTTCAATTCTGGTTTATCTGGACGTGGGATGAACCTCAGTGCTTTAGGGAGCTGTTTCGTAGCTAGAACTGCTGCCACAGCTAATTCCTTTGTTTCCCCTAATATGAGGATATCATCCAATATATGCCATGATTATGCTTGTTTCTTAATATTTTCATGGCTATTTTTAATATTTATAATAATTTAGGGCTGAGGTTAGACCATTGGGAATTCTCTATACTCCCATAGTTGCCCTAACCGGGATATCCATTATCCAGGTAAATTTGTTTAGGTATCTACAATGATCCTAGTGTATGGGTATAAGATAGTTTGCATCTTCCATATCAATGCTCGCCATAAGGTATCCTTTGGAGATCAGATGTCTGGCAGTGACAAAAACCCCGTCTCCATCTTAAAGTGTATATACTCAACAGATTTATTTAGTGATATTAGATCCATGATGATGCTACATTCACCATCTTTTGTAGTTTTAGTGAATATATTTGATACAAATTCCAATGGTTCATGTTTATTCCCATGATCTGTTTAGTAATGAGCCATTGCTGAACTGGCGGTAATATGCCCAATTTGAATTCAAGTTTTTATCCTCTAATACTGTTGAGTATATATTAGTTATTTGTGACAGCACCCCATGCTTTTATCAACACGTGTAAATGCCCCCCCCCCCCGCAGTAAGTAGAACACCCTTATTTTGTGTAAACTGGGAGGAACCAGACTACCTACCTCCATGTTCATTGTTTTTTCATGAAGGCTTAGTTTTGCTGGTATGCTGGTGCTGTCGGTGGGTCGGCGCATTTTCCCACGGCTCCGCTCTGGGCCCCTGTCTAAAAAGAACTTTGGGGGTAATGTGAAGCGGTCGCCAGGCTTTCACCAGTCCTTGTTCGATATTTGCTGGTGGATGCCGAGGGGTGCTGCCAGCTGGGTGTTGGATGCGATGTCCTGCTCGTTCCATGGCCTGCCCTCATGAGGCGCACAGGTTTAGCTGCCTCTCTTCCCGCAGCAGCGGTTGCATAGCCCCGTATATTTGGGGTTGAGGGCAGGTCTTATATGCACAAATGTCAGTCGAGTATCCCAAATTTGGGCACATCTTAGGCGTCAGCACAGTCGTAGTGCAATGGGATAGTCTCATCCTGGGAGAACCACCTTGGTGATCATGGCGTCTCGCCTGCCAGGTGAGTATGATCCGTGGAAAAAACGAGCAAAGGCGGTGACATCTTGACCCTCTGTTAGGAGCTTCAAAGTTCGCTGCTTTTAGCTCTTGTCTGCGAGTCTGCTGACCCAGCTGCCTGCAGATTTGCCTCTAGAAAGGCCTACTCCTGCAGGGCTTTGTTTGGGAAGATGGTCGCGTGGAGGAGCCATGTAGTGGCCCACGACACCCAGCAGCTCTTCCTGATCCTGCTCCCCTGGCATACTGCTGTTCTCGTCCGCCTGCCCAGCGTTTAAGCCAGCCCAGCCCTGGCCTCCTTAGCTAGCCTCAAAAGAGGGAGCAAAAGGGTGTGCTGTAAATTGGAGGAGGCATAGCTCAAACTCCGTTGTTGCATCAATCCCTCGACAAGGGAGATGGCTAGTGCAATAGCACTGGGGTAGGAGTGTCAGCTCCCTTGGCATTCAGCCAGTGACCCCTCGTTTTTCCTGGAGGTTTTGAACTCCATGACCTCCTCTGGCTTGGGGAGACAGATATACTTATTTTTGCTGTCTCCACCTGTTCCAGTGTTGGAGGAAAGTTGATTCCTATAGAACCTGTAGTTTTTGTAAGGTTTTGTCTTACCTGTAGTTAGAGGCTGCCTGCCGTTTTTCAGACGGCATTATAGCGGTTCCCGGGCGGCGATTCTCCTTGTCAGGAGTCTGCAGGGCTGCCGGTCAGGTTTGTAAATTTCCCTCCGGTCCGTTGCTGTTAACCAAACAGCTGTTCAGCAGACTGGCATCAGCGCAGCTCCCTGTCAGCGGTCCGCAGCGTGTGCGGTCCCGTTTGCGCCTATCCCCCTCCACTGTCAGCTCCTTCGCTGGAGTCGAACGGGGGCCGCTTCCTCTGCTGCTTTGCTCCCCCTGGAGCAAAAAACCACAAGGCCCGATTAAGGTAGGTACTTACCTCACGTTCCTTGGTTGCGGGAGCGCCCGACTCCCGCTGGCCGCGTGTGCACAGCTGTGCGATAATGCCGCACCTGCGCACTGGGCTGGGGTCTTCACGGAATCACTCACGTGACTCTGAAGTGAAATTGCTGTTTTTAAGTCCTTAGGGATGATCCGTATCTCTCATCTTTATTCTTGTTGGTAGCCACAACCATGGTTGAGACCCAATTAGAGGGGTCAGCGACAGGAGCAATTTCATCTAGAGACACACCATTTTGTTAAGTTCACTTTGAACACAGCATGGGGAATCTTATGAGCTGAACGAACCACTGGAATTGCCTCAGGGTCATTGGTAATCGTATACCTGACAGGCAACCTGCCCAGTCAAACAAAATCTTGTATTGCGTCAGTATTTGTTGGCTGTAGCCAGATGACAAACAGAAGGGCTGAAAGAAATCAGATACGTCTTGACATGCGTTGACACCCAGCAGAGACAGCATATTTTCACGAACCACATAGAAATTCAGGTTGTGGACACGTGTTATGACAACAGCGTAACTCAACTTGACTGATAGGGTGCACTCGACCTCCTGCAAATAGAACAAGGGGGGCAGCCGTCGGAGAAACAATATCTGTTTTTTGTAACTTTTAAAAACACAGCCAGGCAAATTACTTTGCACATGGCCCCCGAATCCACTTTCAGATAAAAAGTCTTGCCATTAACGAGCAAAGCAACCTTGGGGTCTAGTTGTTTATGCATTAGACAATAGACAATAGGTGCAGGAGTAGGCCATTTGGCCCTTCGAGCCAGCATCGTCATTCAATGTGATCATGGATGATCCTCCCCAATCAGTAGCCCGCTCCTGCCTTCTCCCCATATCCCGCATTAAATCAGATAAGGCACGTACATCGACGTCAAGACTTTTACCAGCAGCCTATAAGTCCGTGGGAGCTGGCTGTGAGAATTCTGAGAGTGAGCTTTCACGGCCAAGCGAATTAACAGATTGTCTTGTTTGACCTTGTTGTTGTTTCTACGTGAACGACAGCATTTTAAGAAATGGTTTATTTTGTTGCAAAGTCGACATAATTTTCCATCCGATTGGAGGCGTTGGTTCGGATCCCACTTCTGACATCATGTTGCGATTCTGCTCTTTAAATAACTGAAGTCCTACAGCGTGTAAAGAACAAAAAACTTTATTAAGGGGCTGTCCCACTTGGGCGACCTAATCCACGAGTTCTGGCGAGTTTGCCCTTGACTCATACTCACAGCATGGTCGACATGAGGTCGTAGGAGGTCTTCGTAACTCTTCTTCATGCTCGATAGTGGTCTCCGCGTACTCAAGGCCCGAGCTAGGTCGCGGCGTTTTTTACAATATGTAAAAAAATGCCTGCGAGTAAAAGAAGTTGCCATGGGTAAAATTGATACATTTTAAACTCGTAGGTTTAGTCGTAGTAGGTCATAGTAGGTCGTAGTAGGTTGGCATGTTAGTCGTAGGTAATTGAGGGTAGTCAAAGGTAGTCGTAGATAGTCTTCATCATAGTTGAGAGGTCGAAGCGAGGTCAAAGGAGATCATGGGGGGTCGTCTTCACTCTCCACTATTCGGTGTCCAATTTTCCCGAAGTTAGTCGTAGCTAGTCGTAGCTAGTTGAAGCTGGTCTTCAAACATAGTCGAAGGAGGTCGAAGGAGGTCTATAACTAACTTCTGCGGTAAGACCACATCTGGAGAATTGTGTACAGTTTTGGTCTCCTAATTTGAGGAAGGACATCCTTGTGATTGAGGCAGTGCAGCGTAGGTTCACGAGATTGATCCCTGGGATGGAGGGACTGTCATATGAGGACTGAAAAGATTAGGCTTGTATTCACTGGAGATTAGAAGGATGAGGGGGATCTTATAGAAACATAAAATTATAGAAGGATGTACAAGACAGATGCAGGAAAAATGTGCATTTGTGGAATTCTCTGCCACAGAGGGCAGTGGATGCCAAATTACTGGATGGATTTAAGAGAGAGTTAAGATAGAGCTCTAGGGGCTAGTGGAATCAGGGATATGGAGAGAAGGCAGGCACGGGTTATTGATTGGGTGTATCACTTGAAAAAACACCACGCGTCATATGTCATCACGCCGCGTCACCGACGCATCACAGCACGTCCTGATGCGTCAGTCAATGATGCTGGCAGTTGCCGAAAAAAATCGCCCAGTGGGACAGGCCTTTTAAAGCTTCTCTCTTCCTATCCTTTCTGCATTTCATTTGAGGTGTTATACAGTGCCTGCCATCCTGCACATATCCCAGATCTGGGATGAGACCAGTGCACCTGGGGAAATCCCAAATAGTCGCTGGGAAAACATACAAATTCCCCGACAAATTTAGCTGCAGAGCTCAAAGGTGAAGTCAGGTCATTCGAACTCTGAAGCCCCTCTCCCTCTTAGGAGGCCTGAACAGCAACCTCTGGTGAACTTGCCCACCACCCACGGTTTCCATGAAGTCACCGGAGGTTTGGTCACTCTCCCTAATGGTCGAAAGTGGTTTCCGTGTGATCGAGGCTTCATCTAAGTTGCTGCTATTTTTTCATCATGTTTAAAACCGGCCTCGACTAAACATAGAAAACATAGAAATTAGGTGCAGGAGTAGGCCATTCGGCCCTTCGAGCCTGCACCGCCATTCAATATGATCATGGCTGATCATCCAACTCAGTATCCCGTACCTGCCTTCTCTCCATATCCTCTGATCCCCTTAGCCACAAGGGCCACATCTAACTCCCTCTTAAATATAGCCAATGAACTGGCCTCGACTACCCTCTGTGGCAGAGAGTTCCAGAGATTCACCACTCTCTGTGTGAAAAAAGTTCTTCTCATCTCGGTTTTAAAGGATTCCCCCCTTATCCTTAAGCTGTGACCCCTTGTCCTGGACTTCCCCAACATCGGGAACAATCTTCCTGCATCTAGCCTGTCCAACCCCTTAAGAATTTTGTAAAAATAGGTTGACGTTTTAAAAATGAATAACTTTTTAGTCGCAGGTCTAGTCGAAACTGGTTTTCTTCATAGTCGAGGAAGGTTTTCAACATATGCATGGGAGGTGGTAGGAGGTTGCAGGTCACCACAACCTTGATTTTTTTTTGGGTGGCGGACAAGGTCACCAGAGGTTGCTGTTTAGGTCTCCTAAGTGGGACAGGGGCTTGAGGCAGCATATGTACATACTGCACCAATGTAGAACATTTTAGTCAGAGGGTGGTAATATGTGGAATTCTTTGCCACAGAAGGCTGTGGAAGCCAAGTCAATGGATATATTCGAGGCAGAGATAAATAGATTCTTCATTAGTACAGAGGTGTCAGAAGTTATGGGGAAAAGTCAGGAGAATGAAGGCAGTGAGAAATGTTGGGCACCATATCTGAGGAAGGATGTGCTGGCTCTGGAGAGGGTCCAGAGGAGGTTTACACCAATGATCCCAGGAATGACTACGTTAACCTATGATGGCCGTTTGTCGGCACTGAGCCTGGACACGCTGGAGTTCAGAAGAATGAGGGGGGTACACACGCCTCATTGAAACATCCAGAATAATGAAAGACTTAGATGAAGTGGATGTGGAGAGGCTGTTTCCACTAGTGTAAGAGTCTAGAACTGGAGGTTCTAGTCTCAGAATTAAACAACGTTCTTGTAGGAAGGAGATGAGGAGAAATGTATTTAATCAGAGGGTGGTGAATCTGTGAATTCTTTGCCACAGAGGGCTGTGGCAGCCAAATCAGTGGATATTTTTAAGGCAGAGAGATAGATTCTTAATGAGTATGGGTGTCAGAGGTTATGGGGAGAAGGCAGGAGAATGGGGTTAGTACGGAGAGATAGATCAGCCATGATTGAATGGCGGAGTAGACTTGATGGGCCAAATAGCCTAATTCTACTCCTATTCTTATTTCCTTATGACCTTAAAGGGGTTAGGAGGGAGAAATAGATCAGCCATGATTGAATGGTGGAGTAGACTTCATGGGCCGAATGGCCTAATCCTACATGATCACCTGATTTTATGACTTATTACCTTATGAGAACCATGTGATCCAGACCTACCAAAGTAATACACATTAAACACCTCTTCAATTCAAAGGTAATAGGGATGGGAAATAAATATCATTGCCAGCAATGGTTCTGCCTGTGAATAATTATGTAAGCTTGAAGGAATCTTAGGTTTAGGGTTATTACTGTTATGTGTTCTGAGGTACAGAGGAAAGCTTTGTTTTGCATGCTATCCAAACAGATCATATAATGAAAGAAACTTGCAGCGGAGGCAGCGGAGGCAGAACAGCGGGGCTGGAGAGCTAAGCTCTGCCCGGTAGAAGTTGGATGTCGAGGATTCGTGGCAACATCTACCTGAAGACTGATGAAGGACCTGGGGATCAGCAGACAAGCCCTATGCCAGGCCATCAAAGAAACATCACGGGTAGCAGAGCAGAGTAGCCAGTGGCTCTGGCTGAAGAGGAAAGACCCCATTTGGTCTCCCAAATAACCAACTAGACAGATGGAGAGGGGGGTGGTTGTGGGACGCCAGAATGCACCGCTGATCCTACTGGAGACGTCGTGGGTTCAATTAGTGAAACGTTGATGAAAGTAGGTGCCCACTGGATAACCTCAATGACGTGTCTGCCTAGCCTTTCTCAACGTCGGAGGAGCATGGGTGAGTGCAGAAAGCTCCCATCATCATCGGGAGTAAGTTGATATTTGGCACTTTGGACTTTTAACATCTTGTCCTGTGTATTTGTAAACATAAATACTATCAAGTCAAACTCAAGTACAATAGGTAGAGCAAGGAGAAGATATAGAGGGCAGAATATAGTTCTTGGTATTGTTGCACATTGTAATTTATTAGTTCCATAACAGAGTCCAATGTCCACAATGGGATAGATGTGAATCGGACAGTACCCCAGCTTAGAAACATAGAAACATAGAAATTAGGTGCAGGAGTAGGCCATTCGGCCCTTCGAGCCTGCACCGCCATTCAATATGATCATGGCTGATCATCCAACTCAGTATCCCGTACCTGCCTTCTCTCCATATCCTCTGATCCCCTTAGCCACAAGGGCCACATCTAACTCCCTCTTAAATATAGCCAATGAACTGGCCTTAACTACCCTCGGTGGCAGAGAGTTCCAGAGATTCACCACTCTCTGTGTTGAAAAAGTTCTTCTCATCTCAGTTTTAAAGGATTTCCCCCTTATCCTTAAGCTGTGACCCCTTGTCCTGGACTTCCCCAACATCGGGAGCTTGTGAAAGGACTGTTCACGAGCCTGATAACAGAGGGAAAGAACTGTTCTGATGGTGGTGCTTTCAAGCTTCTGTAGCTTCTGCTGGATGGGACTAGGGAGACGAAGGAATGACCAGGGTGGGACAGGTCTGAAGAAGTGTTTAAACACACGCATCCAGATTCAGGGACATTTTCTTCCCAGCTGTTATCAGACAACTGATTCAACCTACCACAACCAGAGAGCAGGCTTGAACTAATAAAGATAGACACAAAATATTGGAGTAACTCAGCTGGCCAGGCAGCATCTATAGAGAGAAGGAATGGATGACATCTCAGGTCGAGACCCTTCTTCAGACCCGAAGCGCCACACATTTCTTCTCCCCAGAGATACTGCCTGTCCCGTTGAGTTACTCCAACTTTTTGTGCCCATCTTTGATTATGTTGGCTGCTTTCCTGAAGCAGGTTGAAGTGTAGAAGAAGTCAATGGTTGGGAGGTTTGGCGTGCATGGTGGACTGAGCTACATCTGCAATTCTCTATAATGTCTCGTGGTCTTGGGCAAAACTGGTTTCAAACCCAACAGTGTCCATGCTCCGGCTGTGCTTCCGGAGAGGTTTGTGGGTGTAATTGGAGGTATGCCAAATTACCTCAGCCTTCTCAGGCAGTAGGAGGCGATTCTGATGCCTTCCCGACTGTCACACTAATGTGACTATTGTCAGATATCACACAGGATGTTCTGCCATTCATCCCTGCCAATGTGCAACCAACTCTATTAACACATTTATTGACCCAGCCATTTTGGTCAACACCTCAGCCTCAGTCTCAGAGCAAAGCCAGATGGTTGTTATGCAACAAAATAATATTATTTAACAGAACGCCTGTGGCATTGGTACGAAATCTGCCAGTGGCCCTCGACTATTTGTTTCTTTAATCCCACAAGTGTATTGTATATTTTCCCATTAAAATTAAAGCGTGAATTGATTGTTCATATCAAGAAACTCTATTCTCATTCTGTGTGACTTCTTGTGTACCTGATCATGCCTCAGGCAAGTTAGCGTGGTAAAGAAACCCACCATTATTTTTTACATCTGGGAATCAATTTATTCAGGTTGCATTATGGAATTGAAAGCAATTGTTAAAAATAATGCATGCAAAATGAAGTGAAACATTGAGGAAACGTCAATATAATTTTTTTAAAGGTCAAGGGAGAAATGTTGTTCAATTTTCTGAAAGAGTATGTTTTATGCATACATCTCTGGATGGATTTTTGATTTTTCTACGGCGTTTCATATCGATGAGTTCCTTTCAAGTGATAGGAGCCGAATTGGACCACTCAGTCCATCAAGTCTACTCCGCCATTCAATCAAGGCTGATCTATCTCTCCCTCCTCACCCCATTCCCATGCCTTCTCCCCATAAACCCCCGACACCCATACTAATCAAAAATGTATCTATCTCTGCCTTAAAAATATTCACTGACTGGGCCTTCTGTGGCAAAGAATTCCACAGATTTCCAGAGGCCCAGTGCCGTCAAACGCTCATCATATGCGAGCCCACTCATTCCTGGAATAATTCTTGAAAACCTCCTCTGGGCCCTCTCCAGAGGCAACACATCCATCCTCAGATATGTGGCCCAATATTGCTCACAATACTCCATATTCGGCCTGACCAGCGCCTTGCAGAGCCTCACTATAACATCACTGAGAATATAGAATATTAATGTGTGATTAAAGTTTTAGATTAGGGTGTGTGCTAATTGTTGGATGAAAGTTCTCTACTAACACTCTAGCCATTGTATGGAAGGACATAGCTTTTTGTCAAATTTGACAGATTCTCGATCAGTGCATAGCCATATAACCATATAATCAATAAACAATTACAGCACGGAAACAGGCCATCTCGACCCTTCTAGTCCGTGCCGAACACGTATTCTCCCCGTCCCATATACCTGCGCTCAGACCATAACCCTCCATTCCTATCTCGTCCATATAACTATCCAATTTATTTTTAAATGATAAAAACGAACCTGCCTCCACCACCTTCACTGCAAGCTCATTCCACACAGCCACCACTCTCTGAGTAAAGAGGTTCCCCCTCATGTTACCCCTAAACTTCTGTCCCTTAATTCTCAAGTCATGTCCCCTTGTTTGCATCTTCCCTCCTCTCAGTGGGAAAAGCTTATCCACGTCAACTCTGCCTATCCCTCTCATCATTTTAAAGACCTCTATCAAGTCCCCCCTTAACCTTCTGCGCTCCAAAGAATAAAGCCCTAACTTGTTCAAACCTTTCTCTGTAACTTAGTTGCTGAAACCCAGGCAACATTCTAGTAAATCTCCTCTGTACTCTCTCTATTTTGTTGACATCCTTCCTATAATTAGGCGGCCAAAATTGTACCCCATACTCCAGAATTGGCCTCACCAATGCCTTGTACAATTTTAACATTACATCCCAACTTCTATACTCAATGCTCTGATTTGTAAAGGCCAGCACACCAAAAGCTTTCTTTACCACCCTATCTACATGAGATTCCACTTTCAGGGAAATGTGCACAGTTATTCCCAGATCCCCCTGTTCACCTGCATTCTTCAATTCCCTACTATTTACCATGTACGTCCTATTTTGATTTGTCCTGCCAAGATGTAGCACCTCACACTTATCAGCATTAAACTCCATCTGCCATCTTTCAGTCCACTCTTCCAACTGGCATAAATCTCTCTTTAGACTTTGAAAATCTACTTCATTATCGACAACCCCTCCTATCTTAGTATCATCTGCATACTTACTAATCCAATTTACCACACCATCATCCAGATCATTGATGTACATGACAAACAACAGTGGACCCAACACAGATCCCTGTGGCACCCCACTAGTCACTGGCCTCCAACCTGACAAACAACCATCCACCATTACTCTCTGGCATCTCCCATTCAGCCACTGTTGAATCCATCTTGCTACTCCACCATTAATACCCAACCATTGAACCTTCTTAACCAACCTTCCAAGAGGAACCTTGTCAAAGGCCTTACTGAAGTCCATATATACAACATCCACTGCTTTACCCTCATCAATTTCCTGAGTAACCTCTTCAAAAAATTCAAGAAGATTAGTCAAACATGACCTTCCTGGCACAAATCCATGTTGACTGTTCCTAATCAGACCCTGTTTATCCAGATGCTTATATATATTATCTCTAAGTATCCTTTCCATTAATTTGCCCACCACTGACGTCAAACTAACAGGTCTATAATTGCTAGGTTTACTCTTAGACCCCTTTTTAAACAATGGAACAACATGCGCAGTACGCCAATCCTCCGGCACTATTCCCATTTCTAATGTCATTTGAAATATTTCTGTCATAGCCCCTGCTATTTCTACACTAACTTCCCTCAATGCCCTAGGGAATATCCTGTCCAGACCTGGAGACTTATTCACTTTTATATTTCTCAAAAGTGTCAGTACCTCCTCTTCTTTGAATCCCACTCTTGTTTCCCTTACCTCACATAATTCAATATCCTTCTCTTTGGTGAATACCGAAGAAAAGAAATTGTTCAATATCTCCCCCATCTCTTTTGGCTCTGCAGATAGCTGTCCACTCTGACTCTCTAATGGACCGATTTTATCCCTCGTTATTCTTTTGCTATTAATATAGCTGTAGAAACCCTTTGGATTTACTTTCACCTTACTTGCCAAAGCAACCTCATATCTTCTTTTAGCTTTTCTAATTTCTTTCTTGAGATTCTTTTTACATTCTTTATACTCCTCAAGCACCTCATTTACTCCATGCTGCCTATAATTATTGTAGATCTCCATTTTTTTCCGGACCAAGTGTCCAATTTCCCTTGAAAACCATGGCTCTTTCTATTTTTACTATTTCCTTTCAACCGAACAGGGACATAAAGATTCTGTACTCTTAAAATTTCACCTTTAAATGTACTCCATTTCTCTTCCACACCTTTCCCATAAAACAAAATGTCCCAATTTACTCCTTTTAAATCCTTTCGCATCTCCTCAAAGTTAGCCTTTCTCCAATCAAAAATCTCAACCCTAGGTCCAGTTCTGACCCTCTCCATAATTATATTGAAACTAATGGTATTGTGATCACTGGTCCCGAAGTGTTCCCCAATGCATACCTCTGCCAACTGACCCGTTTCATTTCCTAACAGGAGGTCCAGCACCAACCCTTCTCTAGTAGGTACCTCTATGTATTGCTGCAAAAAAACTATCCTGCACACATTTTACAAACTCCAACCCATCCAGCCCATTTACAGAATGTGTTTCCCAGTCTATGTGTGGAAAATTGAAATCTCCCACAATCACTACCTTGTGCTTACTACTAATATCTGCAATCTCCTTACATATTTGCTCTTCCAATTCTCGCTCCCCATTTGGCAGTCTATAATATACCCCTATAAGTGTTGCTACCCCTTTCCCATTTCTCAGTTCCACCCAATTAGCCTCCCTAGATGAGCCCTCCAATCTATCCTGCCAAAGCACTGCTGTAATATCTTCCCTGATAAGCAATGCAACACCTCCAGCTCTTGCCCCTCCAATTCTATCACACCTGAAGCAACGAAATCCTGGAATATTTAGTTTCCAATCACAGCCCTCCTGCAACCATGTTTCACTGATCGCCACAACATCATACTTCCAGGTGTCAATCCAGGCTCTAAGTTCATCCACCTTTCTTACAATGCTCCTAGCATTAAAATATACACATTTAAGAAACCCACCCTCTCTTATTCTCTGTTTATTGTCTTTTTCTTCTCTCTCCCCTACATTTTGGGTCAGAATGCTACCAGTCTCTGCCCCCTGCCCCACACACTGACTGCTAGCTTTCCCAATTTGAGTCCCTCCCGCCAACCATACTAGTTTAAAGTCTCCCCAGTAGCCTTTGCAAATCTCCCCGCCAGGATATTGGTCCCCCTCGAGTTCAAGTGCAACCCGTCCTTTCTGTACAGGTCGCACCTTCCCCAAAATAGGTCCCAATGATCCAGAAACTTGAATCCATACCCACTGCACCAGTCCCTCATCCACGCATTTATCCTCCACCTCGCTCCATTCCTACTCTCACTGTCGCGTGGCACAGGCAGTAATCCTGAGATTGTTACTTTTCCAGTCCTTCTCCTTAACTCCCTACCTAACTCCCTAAATTCTTCTTTCAGGACCTCTTCTCTTTTTTATCTATGTCGTTGGTACCTATATGCACCACAACCTCAGGCTCCTCTCCCTCCCATTTCAGGATTTCTTGGACTCGTTCAGACACATCCCTGACCCTGGCACCAGGGAGGCAAACTACCATCCGAGACTCCTGTCTGCGTCCACAGAATCGCCTATCCGACCCCCTGACTATAGAGTCCCCTATTACAATTGCCCTCCCCTTCTTTTCCTTACCCTTCTGAGCAACAGGACCGGTCTTTGTGCCAGAGACCCGGCCGCTGTCGCTGCCCCCAGGTAGGCTGTCCCCCCCACCCTTACTCAAACATGAGTACTTATTTCTAAGGTGTACAGCCACCGGGGTACTCACCAGTCCCTGCCTCTGCCCATTGCCCTTCCTAACTGTGACCCAGTTTTCTGTCTCCCGTGGTCTTGGAGTGACCACCTCCCTGTAACTCCTATCTATGACCTCCTCGCTCTCCCTGAGCAGAGAGAGGTCATCGAGTTGCTGTTCCAGGTTCCTAACACGGTCTCTTAGGAGCCCTATCTCGACGCACCTGGCGCAGATGTGGACGTCTGGAGGGCACTCCGACTCCATGACTCCCACATCTGACATCCAGAACAGTAAACTGTCCTGGCCCTCATTGTCCCCCTTATCCTGGATACAATACAAAGCCTTACCCGGGATACAAGCCAATCAGCTGCTTCCTCTAGTCCTGTAACGGCTGCTTCCTTTAGTCCGTTCGACCAATCAGAGGCTTCCACCAGCCCCCTTAATTTGAAGTGTGATCTGCGAATGGAACGTTGCAGATTTTGGTCGCTCCTCCCTCTGTAACGGCTCCTGGGCCTCTGTTGAAACAAGCCCCGCGATGGGTTTTTTAACTCACCACACGAAGGTCGCTCCTCCCTCACCAACGGCTCCTGGGCATGTGTGAGGGATTAATTTTGTTTAATAAATGGTCTAATTTTTCTCCTAAAACTTAGGAACTTATGAACATAAGACCATGTCATAGGAGCAGAATTAGGCCATTCAGCCCATCAGGTCTACTCCGCCATTCAAACATTGGTTGCGCTATCTATCTGTCCCTCTCAACCCCATTCTCAACATTCTCCCCATAAACTTTGACAATCTTAAGAGCCTGTCCCACTTAGGCTATTTTTAGGTGACTGCAGGCGACAGTGATAGTCATTGTAGGTCGCCGAAAAACCGGCGACTGTACCCCACTTCGACATAAAATTTGAAATGGAATCATTACTTTAACAACGAAAAAAAACCAAAGTCAGCACTGGCGGCAACCTACGTTAGCCTGGTGACAACTACGACAGCACCTACGTCAGGAGAAGTCAAGCTATGATCAATGGCGCCAAACCCACTGTCACCGACTGTCTCCGAAAACTTTTCACCATACCCAGCGGAGACAAGAAAGATGCTGCAACTCTTTGGGTGACTGATGAGACTACTCACGACCATACAGGCGTGTATGCCTGTAGTCGCCTAAGAAAATCGCCTAAGTGGGACAGGCCCTTTACTAATTAAAAACCAGTTAGTTTTCATTTTAAAAATACCCAGTGATTTGGCCTCCACAGTTGTCTGTGGCAATGAATTCCACAGATTCACCACTCTAACTTCAGACAGTAGATGCTTGATACAGGGTGGAATCAGGCTCTTCGGCCCACCGAGTTATCACTACCAAGCGATCACCCAGTACACTTACACTACCCTACACCAGGAACAATTTACAATTTTTTTACCAAAGCTACAAACCTGCACGTCTTTGGAGTGTGGTAGGACACCGGAGCTCCTGGAGAAAACCCACGCAGGTCACAAGGAGAATGTAGAAACTCCGTACAGGCAGCACCCGAGTGGGTATCAAGGTCGGATCTGTAATGCCCCTGTCCCACTTTGGAAACCTGAACGGAAACCTCTGGAGACTTTGTGCCCCACCCAAGTTTTCAGTGCGGTTCCCGGAGGTTTTTGTCAGTCTCCCTACCTGCTTCCACTACCTGCAACCTCCGGCAACCGCCTGCAACCTCCGGGAACCGCACGGAAACCTTGGGTGGGGCGCAAAGTTTCTGTTCAGGTTTCCGTTCAGGTTTCCTAAGTGGGACAGGGGCATAAGGCAACAACTCTGCCACTGTGCTGCCCTGAAGGATTTCCCCCTCCTCGCCTCCTTTTAAGCGGTGTCATGGTGGCGCAGCGGTAGTTGCTTTCTTACAGCATTTACTGCGTCAGAGACCCGGGTTCGATCGTGGCTACAGGCACTTGTCTGTACAGAGTTTGTATTTTCTCCCCGTGACCTGTGTGGGATTTCTCCGAGAACTTTGGTTTCCTCCCACATACCAAAGACGTACAGGGTTGTAGATTAATTGGCTTGGTATATATGTAAAGATTGAAGATAGACACAAAATGCTGGAGTAACTCAATGGGTGAGGGAGCATCTCTGGGGAAAAGGAATGGGTGACGTTTCAGGTCGAGACCCTTCTTCAGACTGAAAAGATTGTAAAGAATGTCTCTAGTGTAGGATAGTGTTAATGTGTGGGGATCGCTGGTCGGTGCGGACTCAGTGGGTCGAAGGGACTGTTTCCGTGCTGTATCTCTAAACTAAACTAAACTAAACTAAACGTAATCCAGAATCAGATCTTGGTGTTAATATTATGATTTTTTATGGACCTACCACATTGATGCGACAGTCAAGAAGATACACCAACATCTCTATTTCCTGAGGGGACATGAAGACATTTGGCATGTGTCCTGTGGCTCCTACAAACTTCTACAGATACACCATAGAAAGCGTGCTTTCGGGTTGCATCACAGCTTGGTTTGGGAACAGCTGTGCCCAAGAACGTGAGAACTTGCAGAGTTGTAGATGTAGCCCAGTCCATCACACAGACCGGACTTCCTGCCATGCCTCCCCAATACTTCATGATAACACAGTTTCAGGTCGAGACCCTTCTTCAGTCTGAAGTAAGGTCTCGACCCGAATGGTCACCCATTCCTTCTCTCCAGAGATACTGCCTGTCGCGCTGAGTTACTACAGCTCTTTGTGTCTATCTGGTTTAAACCAGTATCTGCAGTTCCCTCCTACATCTTTGGCCCACAGTATCTGTGCCATGATATCAAGACTACCACTTATCTATCTGCACATAATTCATATCCCTCTACTCTCCATATATCCATATGCCCCTAAAATCTTTTAAATGCCACTAACCTATCTGTTCGACCACCTCCTCTGGCCATGCATTCCAGGCACTGAACACCCTTTGTGTAAAAAATCTTGCCCCACACATCGCCTTGAAACTCTCCCTCTCTCACCTTAAAGCTATATCCCTCTAGCATTTGATTTTCCACCCGGGGACTGGAGATTCTGACAGTCAATCCTGTCTAGGCCTCTCTTCTGAATATGTCCAGAATATGTCTGCCAGAGACGTGCAGGTTTGTACATTAATTGACTTCTGTAAATATTGTCCCTAGTGTGTGTAGGATAGAACTAGTGTACCTATGATTACTGGTCAGCATGGACTTGCTGGACCGAAGGGCCTGTCTCCACGCTGTGTCTCTAAACTAAACTAAGCTAAAACTCCAACTTTCCAGATAAAACAATCACAGTCTGTAGCTTTAGATTCTGACTTTAAAGATACAGCGCAGTAACAGGCCCTTCGGCACTCCGAATCCATGCCGACCAGCGATAATCCCATACACCATCATTATCCTGCACACTCGACACAGTTTACAGAAGCCAATTAACCCACAATTCTGTGTGTCTTTGAAGTGTCGAAGGAAACCAGAGCACCAGGAGGAAACCCACGCGGTCACAGGGAGAACGTACAAATTCCGTACAGACAGCACCCGTGGTCAGGATCGTACCCAGGTCTCTGGCAGCAACTCTACCGCTGCGTCACTGTGCCGCCCCTAATACCCCCCTAATTAAGATATAATTCAGGTATAAAGAACGATGGCTGGATTAAGGGATTGAGTAAATCATCAAAAGAAAATTCAGTTGCACATCAATTATTGTGAATTGCATTTAAATAAATGCATCTGAAATTTAAAATACCTTTATCCTACCAGTGGGAAACCTCCTCAGTATGCCCATCTCTCATTCCTTGACCCAGCTCTACAAACTATAACCAATGTTGAAGCAGGAAATAGAAATATAAATGCTGGAAATACTGACAGTCTGAAGAAGGGTCCCGACCTGAAATGTCACACATCCATTTTGTCTAGGGATGCTGCCTGACCCGTTGAGTCACTCTAGATCAGTGTTTCCCAACGTGGGGCGTACGTCCCACAGGGGGGAAATTTGATTTTTAAGGGGGGCAATTGAGCGCGACTGAGGAGGTCTGGGTCCAAATTTTCGATTTTTATTTTTTTGGATTTTCCATCAGGTAAACATATGTAGTTTATGTTTCAGATGTTTTTTTGAGTAAATAATGTTTTTGGGGTAAAAAAGGTCTTTATTGTGTAGTTATTACATAATCACCGCGCCATCGCTCTTCATGCAGGTCGCACGAAGCGCGCGAGGTAATGGGAGAACCTTATCACTTTTTAAATGATAAGAATTATATATCACCACATGGGGGGGGGGGGGGCATCAGGATTTTAGAGGGTGATTAGGTGGGGCATGGCCAGAAAAAGTTTAGGAACCACTGCTCTAGATCAAGGGTTCCCAACCTGGGGTAAATTTACTCCCAGAGGGTAAATTTCACCCTCCCAGGGGGTAAATTTGTTGATTCTGGATTTATACATTTTTTTTTCATTGACTGACTGTGTTTGGTTCTGGTATACCAGTGTCTGTGCATCGTTAGTTGTTCATAAATAAGTGAAATAACACTGTTATGTGCTATTAAAGTTGCCAGGGGTAAACGGGACAAAAAAGGTTGGGAAACCCAGCTCTAGATCCTTGTGTCTATCGGTCTCAGGGGTTATGGGGAGAAGGCAGGAGAACGGTGTTTGGAGGGAGAGATAGATCAGCCATGATTGAATGGTGGAGTATATTTGATCGGCCGAAAAGCTAAATTCTGCTCCTATCACTTATTACCTTATGTCTGTCTTGCTGGAAATATTCGATGGGTCTCAGAAACCAAATTAATGTCGCGGATCAATGAGTTTTCAAGTAGACAAGATAGACAAATAGTCAGATAGACAAATTCTTGATTAGAACGGGTGTCAAGGGTTATGGGGATAAGGCAGAGAAATGGGATTAGGAGGCAGAGATCAGCCATGATTGAATGACGGATGGGTTGAATGACCTAATTCTACTCTACTATAACTTGTGAACTTTCAGTCAATGACATATCGTTGACTGTCAATTCATTCATTACTAGGAAGTAGATATCACCAGCAAGGTCAGCTTTATTGCCCATCTCTTGTCTCAGTTTAGTTTATTGTCACGTGTACGGAGGTACAGTGTAAAGCTTTTGATGCGTGCTAACCAGTCAGCAGAAAGACAATACATGATTACAATCGAGTCATTTACAGTGTACAGGTACATGATAAGGGAATAACGTTTAGTGCAGGGTAAAACTAGCAAAGTTCGATCAATGACAGTCTGAGGGTCATCAAAGAGGTAGATAGTAGTTCAGCATGGCTCTCTGATTGAGGTAAGATAATAATAATAATAATAATAATAATAATAATAATAATAATAATAATAATAACCTTATTTATATAGCACATTTTTAGTCAACTTGAATTGACCCCAAAGTGCTTCACATAATTACATTACATTTACACACAGGCAAAGGTGGGTGGAGTGTCTTGCCCCAAGGACACAACGACAGTATGCACTCCAAGCGGGATTCGAACCGGCTACCTTCCGGTCGCCAGCCGAACACTTAGCCCATTGCGCCATCTGTCGAATCAAAGATGATTCAGTTGCCTGATAACAGCCGGGAAGAAACTGTCCCTGAATCTGGAGGTGTGCGTTCTTCTATACCTCTTGCCTGATGGGAGAGGGGAGAAGAGGGAGTGGCCAGGGTGTGCCTCGCCCTTGATTATGCTGCTGGCCTTGCCGAGGCAGCGTGAGGTATAAGTGGATTCAACAGAAGGAGGGTTGGTTGGTGTGATTGTCTGGGCTGGTTCCACAATTCACCGCAGTTTCTTGCGGCCTTGGATGGGGCTGTAACCCTCGTAACCCTTGAACTAATGGCTTGCTCGGCTATTGTGGGAGTGAGTTAAGAGTTTACCGTACTGGTCAGACAGGGGTCACGGTTAGATCAGGCCTCTTAAGGATAACACATTTCCTCCCCTGTAAAAGAACATTAGTGGACCAAATGGATTTTTATGACAATCTGTTAATTTTATGGCCGCCATTACTGAGACTAGCTTTTTATTCCAGGTTTATTTAATTACATGAATTTAATTGATGTACTTGGTGGGATTTGTGCTCACGTCTCTGGATCAATATTCCATGCATCTGGAGAGGAGCCCAGTAATTTAAGCGCGGCAGGCAAAATGCATCACCTTATTTCACAATATTAAGCCCCATCCAGAAAGCACTCTCTTTTGTAATTCCTTTAGTCTTCTGCGAAATGACTCTGCTCCTGTGTCGAAATCATTGGTGAATTTTTGACACATTTGTTGTGGGCCGATAATTGAAATCATTGATCGGTACAGCGTGCAGAAGTGACCGCTGAACTGAACATTACTAGGGACCAGCCATTTCCAATCAGGCTAGAGAACTCGGCTTCCTCTCCGCCAATGATACTGTAACCTCATTTATTGTCCTTCTCCTGGGTACATCCCCTTAATCACCATTAATCTCCTCAATCAAAAGGCTGCAGGGTGGCGCAGTTGTAGAATTGCTGCCTCACAGCGCCAGAGTCCCGGGTTCGGTTCTGACGCCGGGTGCTTGTGGGTGTGGAGTTTGCACATTGTCCCTGGGACCACATGGCTTTTAGAGTCATAGAGTGATGCAGTGTGGAAACAGGCCCTTCGCCCCAACTTGGCCACACTGTCCAACCTCCCAGCTACACTAGTTCCACCTGCCAGTATTTGGCCCACATCCCTCCAAACCTGTCCTATCTATGTACCTGGCTAACTGCTTCTTAAACATTGGGATAGTCCCTGCCTCAACCCCCTCATCTGACAGCTTGTGCCATACATTCATCCCTCTTTGTGTGAAAATGTTATACCTCATTTTCCTATTAAATCTTTTCCCCAACACCTTTAACCTATGTCCTCTGGTCCTTGATTCGCCTACCCTGGGCAAGGCGGTTTCTCCGAGATCTTCGCTTTCCTCCCACACTCCAAAGACATACAGGTTTGTTGATTAATTGGCTTGGTATAAGTGTAAAATTGTCTATAGTGTGCGTAGGATAGTGTTAAGGCCCGATTCGGAAAATCCAAGCTGCTGAGAGTGTTCTTCCGTATCGATGCCGGAGCTCCGATCATCCCGGCGAGAGGGCCTGCACATCTGGCCGCCATAGCAGCGACTACAGAGGGCACAAAGGTCCCGACCACGGGTGAACAAGAGGAAGATGACAAACTTTATTGCCTTCCCTCACAATGGGATATGTTGATTCCGCTGTGTGGGGATGTTCATGTTAAATTCTATCATGTACTGTGTTCTTTTTGTTCATATGGCTGTATGGTAACTCAAATCTCACTGCACCAATTGGTGCATGTGATAATAAATGTCTCTTGAACTTGAACTTGGACGTGAGATCCCATGCACTTTATCACCACTTTCTCTGCAGCTGTAACACTGTAAATATTATAAGTTCATAAGACATAGGAGCAGATTCAGGCCATTCGGCTCATCGAATCTGCTCCGCCATCCGATCACGGCTGATCTATGTTTCCCTCTCAACCTCATTGGCGTTAAACCTGTGGAATTCATTGCCACGGACGGCTGTGGAGGCCAAGGCAATGGGTATTTTTTAAAGGTGGAGATTGACAGATTCTGGATTAGTAAGGTTGTCAGGGGTTATGGGGAGAAGGCAGGAGAATGGGTTTGAGAGGGAAAGATAGGTCAGCCATGATTGAGCAAGACTGAGTGAGACTTGATGGACCAAATGGTCTAATTCTGCTACCATCACTTATGAACTTATGAACTTATTTTCCTGCCTTCTCCCTGCAACTTTTGACTCCTTTACTAATCAAATACGTATCAATCTCCGCTTTAAAAATACCCAATGACTTGCCTTCCACTATCACCTGTGGCTATGGATTTCACAGATGCACCACCTTCTGGCTAAAGGAATTCTTCCTCATCTCCTTTCTGAAGTATGTGCTCTCTCAACAGAAGAAACAACAGATGCTGGTTTACAACTTAAAGAACTAATTGTCTTCTTCTGGCTACATATTTCACGTCTCTTCTCTCCATATCTCAATTTTTTTTGTCTTTTCATCTCTGTCCACTTACCTGCGATTCACTTTCACAAGTTATAGGAATAGAATTAGGCCATTCGGCCCTTCGAGGCCTCCCCGCCATTCATTCATGGCTGATCTCTGCCTCCTAAATCAATTAATTGGATGAATTTAAAAGAGTTAGATAGAGCTCTAGGGGCTAGTGGAATCAAGGGATATGGGGAGAAGGCAGGCACGGGTTATTGATTGGGGATTATCAGCCATGGTCACAATGAATGGCGGTGCTGGCTCGAAGGGGAAAATGGCCTCCTCCTGCACCTATTTTCTATGTTTCTATGTTTACAGAAATTAGTTTAACTTGACATTATGTTTGGCACAGGCATTTTTGGACCATAGGGCATGTTCCTGTTCCTGGAAGGACATTATTGCCATAGAGGGAGTGCAGAGACGGTTCACCAGACTGATTCCTGGGATGTCAGGACTGTTTAATGAAGAAAGACTGGATAGACTTGGTTTATACTCTCTAGAATTTAGGAGATTGAGAGGGGATCTTATAGAAACTTACAAAATTCTTAAGGGGTTGGACAGGCTAGATGCAGGAAGATTGTTCCCGATGTTAGGGAAGTCCAGGACAAGGGGTCACAGCTTAAGGATAAGGGGGAAATCCTTTAAAACCGAGATGAGAATAACATTTTTCACACAGAGAGTGGTAAATCTCTGGAACTCTCTGCCACAGAGGGTAGTTGAGGCCAGTTCATTGGCTATATTTAAGAGGGAGTTAGATGTGGCCCTTGTGGCTAAGGAGATCAGGGGGTATGGAGAGAAGGCAGGTACGGGATACTGAGTTGGATAATCAGCCATGATCATATTGAATGGCGGTGCAGGCTCGAAGGGCCGAATGGCCTACTCCTGCACCTAATTTCTATGTTTCTATGTTTCTATGTACACCTTTAAGTTAGAACATTTGTGTGGCGCAGTGACACAAGGGGCAGCACGGTGTTGTGCAGCGGTACAGTTGCTGCCTTACAGCGCCAGAGACCCAGGTTCGAACCCGACTACGGGTACTATCTGTACGGACTTTGTATGTTCTCCCCGCCCCACCATCGAAGGGGTCTATCGAAGTCGCTGCCTTAAAAAGGCAGCCAACATCATCAAAGACCCACACCATCCTGGCCATACTCATCTCATCACTGCCATCAGGAAGAAGGTACAGGAGCCTGATAACTGTAATGTCCAAGTTCAAGAACAGCTTCTTCCCTACAACCATCAGGCTATTAAACACATCAACCTCATAAGCTCTGAACTACAATAGTCTATTATTATTATTATTATTATTATTATTATTATTATTATTATTATTATTATTATTATTATTATTATTATTATTATTGTTATTATTGTTTGGGTTTTTTCTGCATTTTTGTTATAGTATTTATTATGATTACATAATCTGTTGTGCTGCAGCAAGTAAGAATTTCATTGTTCTATCTGGGCCATATGACAATAAAATACTCTTGACTCTTGACTCGACCGCGTGGGTTTTCTCCAAGATCTTCAGTTTCCTCCCACACTCCAAAGACGTACAGGTTTGTAGGTTAACTGGCTTGGTATAAATGTAAATTGGTCCTAATGGATGTTAGGATGTGGGATCGCTGGTGGGCACACTGCATCACTAAACTAAACTAAACTAAACTAAACTAAACTAAACTAAACTAAACTAAACTAAACTAAACTAAACTAAACTAAACTAAACTAAACCAAACTAAACCAAACTAAACTAAACATAGAACAAAGAACAGCGCAGCAGAGGAATATACCCTTTGGTCCACAATGTTTGCGTCAAACATGATGCCCAGTTAAAGTGATATCATCTGTCTGTACATGATCCATATCCCTCGCACTTAGTCTAAAAATGCCACTATGGTATCTGCCTCCACCACCACACCTGGCAATACATTCCAGGCCCTCACCACCCTCAGGGTAAAAAACTTGCCCTGCAGATCTCAACTAGACTTTCCCACTCTCAACCTATAGCTACGCCCTCTAGTGTTGGACATTTCCACCTCTGATTGTCTACGCTATCTATGCCTCTCATAATGTTGTATACTTGAAAGAAGTGTCTCCTCGACCACCCACATTCCAGAGAAAACAATCCAAGTTTATCCAGCCTCTCCTTATAGCTGAAACCCTCTGACGCAAGCAGCAATTTGGTAAAACCTCCTCTGCACCCTCTCCAAAGCCTTCATCTCCTTGTAATGGGGTGGCCAGAACTACATGTAATACTACAAATATGGCCTAACTAAAGTCTTATAGAGCAGCATTATGACTTCCTGTCCCTTATACTCAATGCCCTTAGCAATTAAAGCAAGCAGCATACCATGCTCTATGTCCCATGTATTTTAGTGCAAAGGACAATAATAAACCAATATACTGCTAAAGGATTTGCCAAACTGCTCTATTTCCCCAATCTCTAACATTCATTACGTCCCCAAAATACTGTGTGAGGTTATTGCAGCTTACTCCTCTCATTAAAATCATTATTGACTCCCCTAATTAGTTCCTTTTATCTAAACAAACAGTAATTCCATCCATAATCAAAGGCTCTAAAATTTCCCCAACAATGGATGTTACGTTGTAATTACCCAGATTAATGCAAATCTCTCATTTTAGCGTAAGAATCTGTTGCCACACATGCATATTAAATATAAATCTCTTGTAAGAGAAGAACAGGAATGGTCGTTGATTGAAATCATGTTGATTTCTATAGTGTACTGTTCTGTGTCTTTTTTCTTCTTCTTTTTTTTCTTTTTTCACTTTTTTGTTTTGTATGGATATATTGACATTTGGTCTGTTCTATTAATTTAATCAAACTCTGTAAAGCACTTTGGTTCAAATACTGGTTTTGTTGAAAAGTGCTATATAAATAAAGATTATTATTATTATTATTATTATTATTATTATTATTATTATTATTATTATTATTATAAGTGTACATTCAAGCTTAGCCACTAAGAACTGCAGATGCTGGTTTACAAAAAAAAGGACACAAAGTGATTGAGTAACTCAACAGGTCAGGCTGCATCTCAGGAGAACATGGACAGATGACGGTTTGGGTTGAGACCCCTCTTTAGACTGATGGAAGCGGCGAGGGAGGTAGGGAGAGTTAGAAAACTGGAAGAGAGGTGGAGCCGGACAAATCCTAGCAAGTGATAGGTAAATACAGCTGAGGGGGTTTTGAATGACACAAGGTCAGTCAAGGCAAAGTTAATGGGGTTGTGTGCAGATTAGTTATCTAAAATTGGTGAATTCAATGTTCATACCACTGGGCTGCAAGCTACCCCAGCAGAATATGAGGTGCTATTCCTCCATCTGCCACGTGACATCACTCAGGCAATGGAGGATGCCCAGGGCAGAAAAGTTAGTATGGGAATGGGAAGGGGAGTTAAAACCGTTGGCAATGGGTGATCCAGCAGGCCTTGGCAGACCTTTCCCCCCTCACTTCCCTGTGCTCTGGTTCTTGATTCCCCTACTCTGGGTAAAGGAGCATTTACCCTATCTCCCTCATGACCTTATCACCACTATAAGATCACCCATCATCCCCCTGTGTTCCAAGGAAAGTCCCAGCCTGCTCAACCTCTCCCTATGGTTCAAGCCCTCGACTCCAGTTTGCACCCTTTCCAGCTTGGAAGAACAATACCTTTCCTATAACAGGGTGACCAAAATTGAACACAATTCTCCAAAAACATGGCCTCACCAATGTCTGATGTTATTTATTAATGACCGTTGCATTCTCCTTCACCAGTTCATTTTGTCATTTATTCTGTCCTGGTCTCTTGTCTCGCTCTTTCACTGTCTGCCTCTCACCCCTTCCCTTTCATATTAAAACATATTTTATCTCTAACATTTTAGAATATAGAGGACAGAATAGTACTGCACAAGAACAAGTCCTTCGGCCCACAATATCTGTGCTGAAAAATAATGTAAAGACCATCACTTATCCCATATCCCTCCATGCCCTGCTGATCCCTACACCCGTATGCCTATCTAAAAATATTTTAAATGCCACAAATGTCTTTACTCAGAGAGTGGTAGCTGTGTGGAATGAGCTTCCAGTGGAAGTGGTGGAGGCAGGTTCGATTTTATCACTTAAAAATAAATTGGATAGGTATATGGACCGGAAAGGAATGGAGGGTTATGGTCTGAGTGCAGGTAGAAGGGACTAGGGGAAAGTAAGTGTTCAGCACGGACTAGAAGGGCCGAGATGGCCTGTTTCCATGCTGTAATTGTTATATGGTAATATTTGGTTATGCGCAAACAAAACAATGGTTACAGACATACACACAATTAAATTGCACACAAACATCCTGTAAACCCAGTGTGATGGAAGGCCCTCCCACCTCTCCCGATGTCCCATGATAAGTCCCACGGCCATTCATAGATGCAATTGCAGCGCCAGTCCCACACAGCCCAGACCCGGGGTCACACAGACCAACCTACCTGGAGAATTGGCTCCATTTACACCTCTCTCCCCCTGACTCGCTCCCGATGTCCCAGTTGCGGAAAGACATAAGCAAGCTGCGACAAGCCCCACCCTTGCAGCTCCCTCTTCTCCCCTCTCTCCGAGGCCGGCCAGGCCCCAGAGGTCCGCAAGCTCCGCAAAACGAGCCCCCGGGTCGTTCAGGTTGGACACGGTGCTAGGCCCCAACGACAACTGAGACCCAACAGGGAAAAGGTCGGGTCTCCCGGACAGGGAAGAAGATTTAAACAGTTTCCCCCTCTTCACATTTAAAAAACACTGTTAAAAAACACCAGGCAACTAGACAAAAAATTGAATCTGTAGGGGCCACCACAACCAGAGAGCAGCGCTGAACTACTATCTCCCTTGGTGGAGACCCTCGGGCTATCTTTATATTTGATTGGACTTTTGGCTTTATCTTGCACTAAACATTATTCACATTATTCCCGTTATCATTTGTCTGTACTCATTGGACGGCTCGATTGGAATCATGTATTGTTTTGCCGCTGACTGATTGGCATGCAACAAAACCTTTTCACTGTACCTCGGTACACTTGATAAAAACTAAACCGACCGACCGACCGACCGACATTCCAGGCACTTACCACCCTCTGTGTAAAAATGTTGCCCTACACATCCTCTTTAATCTTTGCCCCTCCCATCTTAAAACTATTCCCTCTAGTCTTTGATATTTACACCCTGACTGCAAACCTCTCAACACCTTTATTACTAAGTGACAATACCAATTAAATCTCTTTGTTCCTCTTTTATTTTAGATCATTTGAGAAAGGTAGACCACACAGGCAAAGATAGCATTCATGCTCATTTTCAAATGTCCTTGAAGACTGGATCGTTTCAGTGGGGCTGTTATCATCCAAACACTTTGCCGTGCTTCTTTAGTTTAGTTTAGTTTAATTCAGAGATACAATGCAGAAACAGGCCCTTCAGCCCACCGAACCCGAACCGACAAGCGATGCCCGCACAGTAATGCCCCTGTCCCTCTGGAGACCTTGCGCCCTACCCAAGGTTTTTGTGCGTTTCACAGAGGTTGCAGGTGGTTGCCGGAGGTTGCAGGTAGTGGAAGCAGGTAGGGAGACTGACAAAAACCTCCGGGAACCTACAGGAACCGCACGGAAACCTTGGGTGGGGCACAAAGTCTCCAGAGGTTTTGGTTCAGGTTTCCTAAGTGGGACAGGGGCATAACACTACCCTGCACACACAAGGAACAATTTTACATTCATACCAAACCGATTAACATACAAATCTGTACATCTTTGGAGTGTGGGAGGAGACCGAAGATCTCGCAGAAAACCAACGCAGTTCGTGGGGAGAACGTACAAACTACATACAGACAAGCACCCTTAATCAGGACCGAACCCAGGTCTCCAGCGCTGTAAGTGTTGTAAGACCGGAACTGTACTGCTGCGCCACTGTGTAGTGACATATAGAGTAGAGTTGGCAAGGTTGGCAAACTTGCTTCACTAGAAGGCAGTAGTGAAGCGGAGGGATTCCGACAGCAATCTGCGTGCTTCAAGTTCGCCACCCGCTGATACCAGGATCCTCTCTTTCCAGACATATTTAATTACTGAATTAAACAAATTAATTATTCATGAAATTCCCTGGCTGTCACAATGGGGATTCAAACTTGTGATCATTAATCCGAGCCTCTGGATACGAGTCCAATTAATTATCCATGGTGTTCCTCCACCAAGTATTTCGGAATTAGTCTCGCTATTCCGATCTCTGTGAGATTGCATCTGTCCCACACAATTTTCCAGTTGGGACAAAAGGGACTGCAGATGCTGGAATATGGAACAAAAAATGAAACAAAAAATGAAACAGAACACTGGAAGAAGCTAACTGGTCAAATGGCCTTCACAAGCTGGGAAGTGTAGAGGGATGTTGGCAGGAATAGAGGGTGTGAGCTATAGGGAGGCTGGGACTCTATTCCCTAGGAGCAGAGGAGTGTAGATTGGACATGGTGGCTGGTGTGGGGCTGTTGTTCACGCTGTCTCACTCTATGACTCTATCTGTGGAAAATGATGGCAGCGGATATAACAATACAATGGCTCAGTGGCTTATTTTATTATAACGTGTACAAGGATACAGTGAAATACTTCTTCTTGCATACAGCTCAGCACACCTCGTACATAAGCACAATCCCCAGCTCTGTACAGAATGTACAGAATAGCGCACTGAGTCTCTCAGCAAGAGGCGCCATTTTTGCGCCATTTTACAGTCCCAGCTGTAGCTGGCCACAAAGGCCCGTTGCAGCCGTCGCCAGCATTCCGTTCGTCCCGCAATCCATCCTCCCTCTCCACGCACGGCCCTCTTTAGTCCGTGTTCCCCAGGGTGGGGGGGGGGGGGGAGCCTCCCGCAACTGATCTTGAGGGCTTGGGAGGTATGACCCCCCACCCCGCCCCCGGTTCTTTTCACCAGGCCCTGTGTCCAGTGTCCATCGCTGTCTCCCTCCAACACCTCTCTGCAGCTCCCCGCTCCGGACGGGTACCCAGTTATGTGCAGGATGAGCCACACCTGCCATTGTTATTTTTTAAATGTTTTTAAAAAAATTTTTTATTTATTAGAAGTACAATAAGTTACAGTAGTACAAGCCACATATATCTTATTACATTTGTTGTACCCCTTCATTTTTTGAGCTTTAAGAAAGATTGAAATAAAGGAAGTAAAGAAAGTGAGAAAGAGTCGTGCTAGTGCGAGAGAGTGTTCAAAAAAAAATAAAAGCCCATTAGAGAAAAAGTTAGAGAAGAAAGTTAAGAAATAGACCCTAGAAAAGAAAGAAAGAGAAACAATTGCTCTATTATAAAAAACCACGCAAAAAGGGATATACCAACTTCATACCTGCCATTGTGATATGTTCGCGGCTCGCTGGGTTTTAATGAGGGAGGACCTCATTGAAACGTACAGAATAGTGAAAGGCCTGGATAGAGTGGATGTGGAGAGGATGTTTCCACTGGTGGGAGAGCCTAGGACCAGAGGTCATAGCCTCAGAATTTAAGGACGTTCTATCAGGGAAGGAGATGAGGAGGCATTTCTTGAGTCAGAGGGTGGTGAATCTGTGGAATACTTTGCCACAAATATTTTTTGCCACTGATATTTTTAAGTCAGAGATAGATAGATTATTGATTATTGTTATTGTATTTTTAATGACCACACAGCCAGGCTGGTGGAATTTGTTATCAGTACAGCTCGGTACAGGTTTCAACATTTCATCAAACATTAAACATATAGCATAGATATACATAGAAACAGACGCGTTACATAATACATAAGGGCCATGCTTATTCCTCACCGTACAGAGTTTAAAATGTTAATTGCAGTGGGAATGAAACTGTTTTTATATGAGTATCAGAGGTTACGGGGAGAAGACAAGAGAATGGGGTAAGGAGGGAGAGATAGGTCAGCCATGATTGAATGGCGGAGCAGACTTGATGGGCCGAATAGCCTAATTATATTCCTATCCCTAATGACCTTATGATTCCTTTTGCCCGGTAAGCAGGTTGGGGTCTTTTCTGCCATACCCTCAATAACGCTCCGGGGGCTATGAGGTCGAATGTGGGAGCTGTCCCCAGGGCACGATGAACAGAACGGTGTCCGGGTGAAGCGTGGGAACGCCCGTTCGTGGGTTGATAAGTCCAGATAGAGGCATTGGTGGAAAGGGCCGCTGGAGGCTCTGGAACAGCCCGGGGCTCGATTAGATTCGAGGCCACTCCAAGAGGCCACGCAAGCGGACTGTACGTGGCCTGCAGTGGCACGGGGCGGTGGAACAACGGTGGAGGACACCAACAACTTCACTTGGCCAGGCCGACCCTGCAACGCCACTAGGCCAACAGGCCTTTGTGGCCTAGTTAAGATCTCGACATTTATAAAAACTTCAGACTTGAATCATTAAAAATGGCAGCAGAAGCATGGCAACTCTTGTGTACTGTCTCAATATATTATTCCTATACACTTGTACCTAACTATGATCGTGCTTATGTATAGTTATATTGTTACTGAACCGTATGCAAAAAAGGGAATTTCACTGTACCTTGGTATGTGACAATAAAGTGCCATTGAACCATTGAAAAGGTTTAGATTTATGTTTTGGGTTGAGAACTTGCACCAGGACTGAGAGGGAAGAGAAATGATTGACGATGCCAAGGGGTAGGGTAGGGATAGAGGGTGGTAGGTGATAGTCAGAACCAGATGGATGAAAGGCAGATGCAATCAGGTTGGGGAGGAGATCAGAAAGGTGAATAAATAGACAATAGGTGTAGCCCATTCGGCCCTTCGAGTCAGAGTCGCCACTCACTGTGATCATGGCTGATCATCCCCAATCAGTACCCCATTCCTGCCTTCGAGCCATTTCCCTTGATTCCGCTATCTTTAAAGGGAGAAGAAAACTGGGTGAGTGCATGTGGGTGGAAAACACTTGTGGTGTGGGTTACCTGGAATTGAAACAAATCATGTTAATACCATTGATGCAGCTCTGTAGGACTTTGGTTAGGCACATTTGGAGTATTGCAAGCGGCTGGGTTGCCCAATTACAAGAAATATATGGAGGCTTTGGAGAGGGTGCAGAGGATGTTTACCAGAATGTTGCCTGGATCAGAGGGTTTTTGCTACAGGGGGAGGTTGTTGTGACAAATTGTTTTCTCTGGAACGTTGGAGGTTGACAGGAGACCTGATTGAATGATATCAAATTATGAGAGGCTTAGATAGGGGGGAGAATTTGAACCCTTTTCCCAGGGTGGAAATGCCCAACACTGGAGGGCAAAGCTATAAGGTGAACAGGGAAAAGTGTAATGCAGATATACGGGGCAAGTTTTTTACACAGAAAGTAGTGATTGGCTGGGGTGGTGGAGGCAGATATATTGGTGGCATGTAAGAGGCTTTTGCAGTGTGGAAACAGGCCCTTCGGCCCAACTTTCCTACACCACTCTACCTCCTCATCGTCTCTACCTCCTCGGTTTCACTTTGCTTCTATCTTTGTTTATAAAGCCAAAGCAATGGCATTCCAAGACTTTAGTCTTTAAATGGGCTCCAAACGTCCACAGTTGTCGTTTTTTTCCAATGTTCCGATTTTTATTTTAGCCTTTGGATCGGTTCGATGGAGTTTGTTGTCATTTTTAAAATTTCTTTGCAAAATTGGTTATTTCCCATTATTAAAAGCAGTCAAAAATGCAACAAGCTTTGAGTGCTTAGAGGCACAATTGATTCAAAATCAAGAACTGGAGGGCACAGTTTATTGGTTAGAGGGGAAGGATTTAATAGGAAACCAAGGAACAACTTTTTCACACAGAACATAGTGGATGTATGGAATGAGCTGCAAGGAGGTAGATACAATAAAAAAGAATTAAAAGATATTTGTATGGGCACATAGATAGCAAAAGTTTGGAAGGGTGGCACAATAGTGCTGCGGTAGAGTTGTTGGCTTACAATGCCAGAGACACGGGTTCAATCCTGACTATGGGTGGTGTCTGTTTGAATTTTGTATAGAGTTTTTAAGGCAGTGATAGATAGATTCTTGATCGGTGATTAAGGTGAGAAGGCAGGAGAATGGGGTTAGGAGGGGGAGATAAATCAGCCATGATTGAATGGTGTAGACTTGATGGGCCGAGTGGTCTAATTCTGCTCCTATCACTTATGACCTTATGGATCCCATGACAGGAGGTCATGTTACAGTTGTACAAGACATTGGTGAGGCCACGTTCAGAATATTGTGTTCGGCATTTGTCACCTAATTATGGGAAAGATGTTAAGCTGGAAAGTGTGCAAAAAAAGATTTGTCACAGGGACAATAAACAAACTCTAAACCGATAGCAATTTTTTTAACATATTGAAAAAAACGCCGCGACCTAGCTGAGGCCTCGAGTACGCGGGGACCACTCTCGGGCATGAAGGAGAGTTACGACGACCTCCTACGACCTCGTGTCGACCATGCTGCGAGTATGAGTCGAGGGCAAACTCGCCAGAACTCGTGGATTAGGTCGCCCAAGTGGGACAGGCCCTTTAGACATGCTGCGTCACCATGCTGCCCTATAAAATGTTTTCCTGTGCAGAAATAATCCTCTGTGCAAAAGTTGTGAAATGTTTAGCTGTGCAGAAGTCCAACACTTGATACCCACTGCACAGTGAACCTTACCCCGCTGGGTTTTAACAGATCCAAACATTTTATCAGGATGCCTCACAGCTTGGTTTGGGAATAACTCTATCCAAGACCGCAAGAAATTACAGTGAATTGTGGACGCAGCCAAGACCATCGCACAAACCAACCTCCTTTCTATTGACTCCATTGATACCTCACGCTGCCTCGGCAAGGCCAGCAGCTTAATCAAGGACGATTCGCACCCTGCCCACACCCTCTTCTCCCCTCTCCCATCAGGCAAAATGTATAGGTGTGAAAATGTACACCTCCAGATTCAGGGACAGTTTCTTCCCAGCTGTTATCAGGCAGCTGAATCATCCTACCACAACTAGAGAGTAGTCCTGAACTACATACTATGTATTTGGTGACCCTTGGATTGTCCTTGATTGGATATTGCTGGCTTTACCGTCATTATTCCCTTGTCGTGTATCTATACACTGTAAATGGCTAGATTGTAATCATGTATTGTCTTTCTGCTGACTGTACAGCACAAAACAAAAGCTTTTCACTGAACCTCGGCACACGTGACAATTAACTAAACTGAAACTGAACTAAACATTTGAAACTTCTTACGCCAAGAGTGCAGCCTCCACCTATTTTGAAGTGTCTAAGCAACATCTGTTTGGGCTAACAAGTGGGTGTTTTTGCAGTGTTTAGGATGTCAGGCTTTCCAAATCAATTTAAGAAAATGACACTCGTACTTGCTTTAAGGAATAAGTCCGTTGGGAGACCAGGCTATTTCACTGTTGCAAATAGATGTGTTGTTGGCATGACAAGTGCTAACGCTCTCTCCCCCCACGCCTCACACGCTCTTCACACTTTCTACCCAAAACAGCAGTTAGCTTCCATGCTTTCCACACACTGTGTGAATATGTTTAATCTCAGTTCTAGTGCTCAACAATTACAGCACTTAGCACATATCTCCGTATACTAAAGAAACCTTCCTAACCACTGCTTGCACAGAACTTCAAAAGAAGGAATATTCTCTTGTCCAATATGTAGAATATAGATGCATAGAGTCATTTTGCAGTTACATATGATGTTAGTGAGGCTGCATTTAGAGTATTGCATTCAGTTCTGGGCACCTTGTTATTGGAAATATGTTAAATTGGAAAGGGTGCAGAAAAGATTTACGACGATGTTGCCAGGGCTCCAATGTCTGAGCTATAGGGAGAGGTTGAGGAGGCTGGGACTCTATTCCCAGGAGTACAGAAGATGATCTTATAGAGGTGTATTAAATCATGAGAGGAACAGGTTGGGTAGATGCACTGTCTCTTGCCCAGTGGGGGAATGGACCAGAAGGCATAGGTTTAGGGTGAAGAGTGAAAGATTTTACCAGAATCTGAGGGGTAACTATTTCATGCAAAGGGTGGTGGGTGTATGGAATCTATGCCGGAGGAGGTAGTTGAGGCAGGGACTATCGCAAAGTTTAAAAACCAATAACTGAAGAAGGGTTTCGGCCCGAAACGTTGCCTATTTCCTTCGCTCCATAGATGCTGCTGCACCCGCTGAGTTTCTCCAGCATTTTTGTGTACCTTAAGAAGCAATTAGACAGGTACCTGGATAGGTTTAGAGAGATATGGGGCAAATGCAGGAGGGTGGGACTAGAGTAGATAGGACATGTTAGCTTGTGTGGGCAAGATTGTAGATGCTGCAAATCTAAAATTAAAACAGAAAATGCTAGAAATACTCAATACGTCAGGTAGCATCTACGGAGAAAACTTATTGTTTTCAGTTCCAGAATCCTTAATCCAGAGAAAATGTAATGTTTCAGGTCAAGAATCCTTCACCAGAAATTTATCACTTCTGATTTCCTCCCACCATCCACCCCCCATCCTCCATCCCCCATGCCGGCTGTGGAGGCCAAATCATTGGGTATTTTTAAAGTGGAGATTGATAGGTTCTTGATTAGTAAGGGCGTCAAAGGTTACAGGGAGTAGGCAGGAGAATGGGGTTCAGAGGGAAAAATAGAATCAGCCATGATCAAGGAGGCCTAATGGCCTAATTCTGCTCCTTTTAATGCCTTTTCTCGGGTGGTTTGAGGAAGGTCGGCCATTGTTACCCCATTGTCCTCAACAATGAACATCTTCACAATTGCAAAAGTTCAGATGGAAGAGGATACATCTTTCAGACTCTTTAGGGTGGCACGGTGGCGCAGTGGTAGAGTTGTGGCCTTACCACGCCAGAGACCCAGGTTCGATCCTGACCAAGGGTGCTGTCTGTACGGAGTTTGTATATTCTATCCCGTGACCTGCTTGGGTTTTCTCAAAGATATTCGGTTTCATCCCACTCTCCAATGATGTACAGGTTTTTTAGGCTAATTGCCATGCCCAGAGTCTCTTGCTCAGAGTAGCGGAATCGAGAACCAGAGGACTTAGGGGTAATATGAAGGGGGGAAATATTTGATAGGAATCTGAGGGGTAACTTTTTCACACAAAGGGTAGTTGGTGCACGGAACAAGCTGCCAGAGGAGGTAGTTGAGGCTGGGACTATTGCAACATTTAAGAAACAATTAGACAGGCACATGGATGGGACCTGTTTGGAGGGATATGGACTGAGTGCAGGCGGGCGGGAATAGTGTAGATTCGACATGTTGGCCGGTGTGGCCAAGTTGGGCCGAAGAGCCAGATTCCACGCTGTATCACTCTATGACTATCACTCTATGGCTAATTGGCTTGATACATTTGTAAATTGTACCTAGTGTGTAAAGTATAGTATTAATGTGCGGAGATCGCTCGACGGCACGGACTCGGTGGCCCAAAGGGCTTGCTTCCGCGCTGAATCTCAAAACTAAACTAAATTAATCTCAGCTAAATAGGTTCGGTGATGGACCTCAGTAGCTGACCTATCCGCAACGCTAACAAACCTATGCATTAAAAATAACTGCTCCCACTGATGTTGCAGCAGTGCGTTGTGGCTAGAATGTGCCTAATTAAGATTATTAATAATTGAGTGGGATTTAGTTGTTCACTGGACTAGTCATGCAGCTCTACGCAGCCTGCTACCTGTAATTACCTTACAGCTGATTATTTATCTTCAAAGCCTTAACAATAAAGTGTTTTGTAAAATTAAAATACTAATGTGGCTGCCCTTGATAGATGTTTTCAACCCTGTTTGGTTACAATTTAAGTGTGCTATAAATTTACCGGGTAAAATTAAAAGCAGAGGCTTTATTTACACTGGATTTTAAAGCATCTCTGAAGAATCTATTCAAATGTTTTTGCAATGAATTGCTGGTAAGTGCAGTGGCAACACAGGAGACCATCTTGTGTAAATATTGTCTGTGAAAAAATAGGTGCAGGAGTAGGCCATTCGGCCCTTTGAGCCTGCACTGCCATTCAATATGATCATGGCTGATCATCCAACTCAGTATCCCATACCTGCCTTCTCTCCATACCCCCTGATCCCCTTAGCCACAAGGGCCACATCTAACTCCCTCTTAAATACAGCCAATGAACTGGCCTCAACTACCTTCTGTGGCAGAGGATTCCAGAGATTCACCACTCTCTGTGTACAAAATGATTTAAGATGGAGTCATAGAGAGGACCTACGACCCAAGTTGGCCAGCGGTAGAGGGGCTGCCGTACAGCGCCAGAGACCCAGGTTTGATCCTGACCACGGGTGCTGTCTGTACTGAGTTTGTACGTTCTCCCCGTGACCTGCGTTGGTTTTCTCTTGGTGCACCGGTTTCTTCCCACACACCTAAGACGTGCAAGTCTGTAGGCTAATTGGTAAAAACTGTAAATTGTACTTAGTGTGTGTAGGATAGTGTTAGGTATGGGGATCACTGGTCGGCGCAGACTCGGTGGACCAAAGGGCCTATTTCGGCAGTATGTCACTAAACTGAACTTGCCTATAACGGCCAACATGTCCCATCTCCGCCAGTCCCACCTGCCTGCATTTGGCCCATATCCCTCTAAACCGATATACCTTTCTAAATGTTTCTTAAATGTTGCAATAGTACTCGCCTCAACTATCCTCTCCGACAGTTCGTTCCATACACCCACCACTCTTTGTGTGAAAAAGATACCCCTCAGGTTCCTATGAAATCTTTCCCCCCTCACCTTACGCCTATACCCTCTGGTTCTTGATTCTGAATCAATATGAGGAATAAATGAAGACAATGAGAAATCATTGTGTTTTTCTTTCGTAGAGTGATGTGAACGTTTTACCTGTCTTAGAGTCAAAGAATCGTACAGCACAGAAACAGGCCCTTCGGCCCAACTCATTCATGCCGTCCAAGGTGCCCCATCTAAGCTATTCCGTTTATCTGTATTAACAGGTGGATCTCTGGAATTCCGTGCTGCAGTGGGTTCGATAATTCTTCACTAGGGATATTTCCAAGAGAAGGTAGATAAGTTCTTGAACAAATAGGTAATTGAGGGTGACAGGAATGGGCAGAGAAGAGGAGATAGTCATAGAGTCGTACAGAGTGGAAACAGGCCCTTCGGCCCAACTTGCCCATAACGCCAAACATGCCCTGTCTACACTTGTCCCATCTGCCTGCGATTAGCCCATTTCCCCCTAAGCCTCTCCTATCCAAGAATGACGCGTGGATCAGTCAGTCATGATCACACTAAATTATTGATTAGAACGGGTGTCAAGTGATTGGGGAGAAGGCAAGGAAATGGTATTAGGAGGCAGAGATCAGCCATGATTGAATGGCTGAGTAGACTTGATGGGCCGAATGGCCTCGTTCGATTCCTATAACCTTGTGAACTTGTGAGCGGTGGGATAGGCTAGAGGGGCTGAGTGTCCTTCTCCTGCTCCAATTTTTCATATTTTCCCACATTTCGCATGCTAACAAAAAGAGCTGACCTTCGGGCCAACAAGGCCGACACGGGAATGATCAATATCACCGAGAAGATTTCAGCAGCGATTAATAATTAATCACCAGGACTCTTCTTTGAGCAGCCTTGAAGAAAAATCATTTAAAAATTCCCGTCACCTTTTTTTTGAGAAGCATTGTTTTGAACATTTTTGAAAGGACATTTATAAAGGACATGTTAACCCATGTAGATACAATAAACTGCGGGTGCTGGTTGACAAAAAACAGACACAAAGTACTGGAGTAACACAGTGGGTCAGGCAGCATCTCTGGGGAACATACACATAGAAACATAGAAACATAGACATAGGAAATAGGTGCAGGAGTAGGCCATTCGGCCCTTCGAGCCTGCACCATCATTCGATATGATCATGGCTGATCATCCAACTCAGTATCCCATCCCTGCCTTCTCTCCATACCCCCTGATCCCTTTAGCCACAAGGGCCACATCTAACTCCCTCTTAAATATAGCCAATGAACTGGCCTCAACTACCTTCTGTGGCAGAGAATTCCACATTCACCACTCTCTGTGTAAAAAATGATTTTCTCATCTCAGTCCTAAAAGGTTTCCTCAGATTAGGAGACCAAAACTGTACGCAATACTCCAGGTGTGGTCTCAGCAAGACCCTGTACAACTGCAGCAGAACCTCCCTGCTCTTATACTCAAATCCTTTTGCTATGAATGCTAGCATACCATTTGCTTTCTTCACTGCCTGCTGCACCTGCATTCCTACTTTCAATGATTGGTATACCATGACACCCAGGTCTCGTTGCATCTCCCCTTTTCCTAATCGGCCACCATTCAGATAATAGCCTACTTTCCTGTTTTTGCCACCAAAGTGGATAACCTCACATTTATCCACATTATTCTGTATGTGCCATGCATTTGCCCACTCACCCATCCTATCCAAGTCATGTTGCAGCCTGCTAGCATCCTCCTCACAGCTAACACTGCCCCCCAGCTTCGTGTCATCCGCAAACTTGGAGATGTTGCATTCAATTCCCTCATCCAGATCATTAATATATATTGTAGATGACTTCCGGTGGCGCTATGGAGAACTAAGTCCAGCGCCAACCAGCTCCGTACCGAGGAAAACAAAAAACGGGAGAAAAATCGGGACCTACCTGCAGCGATCGCAATCTGAAACGGCAGCCTGCGTGACGTCATCAGGCCTGCGACTTAAGGTATGTCGCTACAACACACCCCCCCCCGTGGAACAACAAAAAAATCGGCTAAAGGAAGACCCCAGATGGAAGAGGAAGGCCCTACAGAAGCCTCGGCCTCAGTTACAACGATGGCCCAGGAAGATCCTCCAAGGAAGATTAAAGGGGGGAAAAAAGGGGAAATGGAAGATCTTAAAATCTTTCTGGCTGCTGAAATGAAGACTTGTCTGGCTGCTGAAATGAAGACTTTTAGTGAGAAATTTCAAAAATCACTAGACACCTTCAAGGTAGATTTTAGAGCAGAAATGCTCGTTACAGTTCAACAAATGTTTGAAAACTGGAAGAGGACGAGGGAGGAAGAGGTCAAAGACCAGATGGAAGTGATGGAAGCCAGACTCGTTTCGGTGGAAACAAAGGCTCAAATAGAGGTGGACCCCATTCGCCAAGAACTCGATCAACACAGAATAGCGATAACCGAGCTTGAGAAATGTGCGATGACGAGTGCAGAAACAGTAAATCAGCTCCTTACTGAAAACCAACGCCTCACAAACATGGTGAGCAAATTAAATGATAAATGTATCGATCTGGAGGGGCGTCAAAGACGAAAGAACCTAAGAATTGTAGGGGTGAAGGAAGGAAGGGAGAAGGAAATGGGTACTCGGGATTTTGTGGCAGACCTACTACATACAGTCCTAAAATTGGATCACAAACCTCTACTCGGCCGAGCCCATAGAGCGCAGCGACGTCGTACTCAAGATGATGTCCATCCAAGACAAATTATTGTAAAAGTCCTACAGGATCATGAATTTGATGAGATAATGAAGAAAAGTGTTCGGAGCGGTCAACTGTTTTTTGAAGGCGAGAGATTTAGCATCTACCGAGATTACTCGACAGAGGTCTTCAAGAAAAGAATGCTGTTCAACGAGACCAAAAGAATATTGAAGAGTGTACCGGATTTGAAATACAGCCTACTCTATCCCGCAAAGCTAAGAGTCACCTACAATTCCAATGTGTTCTTTTTTACAGAGCACGAAAAAGCACTCGAATACGCCAAGGTAGTTGGTAACGTGCCTACAGACTGAAGAACCCACACCACTCCTTAGGAGCCAAGGACTAAGATGACCATCAGATCTAAAAGGACCTTTAAAATTCGTTCAAGAACTTTATAGACACTTGGAAATCGAAAATGATGGAGGACACTGGACAAAAACTGCGATTTTTCGAGGGTTTTTCCCTCTTTTCTCTCTTTTTTGTTTTAGCTCTTTTTAGGTTACTAATCATTACTATTATATGTAAATTCATATTTAACTATATAGGTAACAACTAATACTTATTAAATATCCTTATTTCCACTAAAATTATTAACATTATTAATTCTTATAAAAGTTAATACGGTATAAGATGGATAACAATGATCAATAACTAATAGTCTTTGATAAATGAAGAAAGGAATTACATAATATAGTATATAGAAAGATATGTAAGAGGTAAATCAACCTATATGATAATTATGATTGACGGGTTTCCTTTTCTTTTTTTCGCTCTATCTTTCAATTTAAAATCATTTTGCTGTCTTGAACCTTTCTGCAGGGTTACGTGTTGACACTAGTATACATGTGGGTATGCATACATATATATATATATATACGTGTACGTAGGTAGGTGTATATATATTGTGTGGGTATAAGTATGACTAGGTAAATAAGTTTGATACTCCCAAAGAAGTTGATTGAATGTTAAATATAATTTCCCTTTTTTTTTTTTTTTTTTTTTTTTCTCTTTCCTCTTCCTCGGGCACGGAGCTGGGAATTTTCTCATTTTACAAAGGCTACGGAAGTCTTTAGAATTCTAGCCACGTTAGTGTGGCTATCACTAACTACACTAATTGTAGATGTAGTTCTTTTTTCTTCACCCTACACTAACCAACCCTATCACTTTTCTTTCTTTAAATACTTCTTTAACTCAAGGTTTGAATGGAAAAACAAGACCAAGGCAAGGAGATATGATCGGAAGAATGATGTATTTGAATTTAAATTCATCTATCTGAGGTTTGGGAGCAGGGTCAGGTTCTATGTGTTGTTCCTTCTACCCGATTATAGACCACCACAAAAGCAATATGCAAGATGCTAACATGACAAGAAGGGGTCAGGGAATAACATTTTGTAGTTGGAATGTCAAGGGAATCAATGAACCAATTAAGAGAAGTAAAGTTTTGGCACACCTAAATCAAATCAAAACAGATATAATATTTCTTCAAGAGACACATCTTAAAAAGGAATCACAACACAGACTTAAAGCTAAGTGGATCGCTGAATCATATCATTCTTCTTTTTCCCACAAGTCAAGAGGAGTAGCAATAGTAATTCGTAAAGGAATTCCTTTTGCGACCTCCTCAATAATAGTGGATATGGATGGCAGATATATTATAGTGGTTGGAGAGTTAAATGGTGAAAAAGTGATCCTTCTAAATGTTTATGGGCCTAACTTCGATAACCCCACTTTTTTTAACAAAACATTTAATAAAATTCCTGAATTTGCACAATACAAATTAATAATTGGAGGAGACTTCAATTGTACATTAGACCCATACTTAGATAGATCATCAAGGCAAAAAAAATCAACATCCAACTCAAGTGTTTTTTTAAATTCATTTATTAATACCACTAATATTAAGGATATCTGGAGAATAGAAAACCCAACCGGACGGGAATATTCATTTTATTCACCAGTACACAAAACATACTCAAGAATAGATTACTTTTTAGTTGATTCTACGTTTATTCCATTTACTTATAATTCAAAATATCATAACATTATAATCTCAGATCACGCACCGGTAACATTCATGATTAAATTAAATGGAATGTCCGAGAAACAAACATATTGGAGACTTAACCCGCAAATCTTGAACGAAAGATCATGCCAGGAATATATTATTAAACAAATTCAAATATTTTTTGAGGTAAATGACAACCCTGACACACCTGCTTCTCTTATGTGGGAGACGTTCAAAGCGTATGTTCGAGGTACATTAATCTCTGCCCAAGCATTTTATAATAAAGAAAACAGGATTAAACAAAAAGCACTGGAAAGTGAAATTAAGCAACTAGATACAGAAAACGCGAGAACGCCATCTACGTTAAAACATAATAAAATTGCTGTACTGAAATATAAATTAAATAAAATGTACTCAGAACAAGTAATAAAACTTTATCAAAAAACCAAACAATTACAGTTTGAATTTGGAGACAAACCACAAAAATTATTAGCACGCCAGCTGCGAAAAATGGAAGGGGAAAAAATAATTCATAATTCATAAAATTAGAACAGAGACAGGAGAATTATTAAAAATGCCCAAGGATATAAATGATAGATTTCTACAATACTATCATAACCTTTATTCAACTAAAACTGTAGCACAATCAGAAGGAATAGCAGATTTTTTAATAAAATGTAATTTAAAAGGTTTAGATTCAAAGGATAGAGAATTATTAGAAAGGGAAATTACGATAAAGGATATTGAGGAGTCTATTGGCTCTCTTAAAAATGGTAAGGCAGTAGGGCCAGATGGTCTAGGTTCAGAATTTTACAAGAAATTTCATGATTTGCTGTGCCCACGCTTGCAAAGACTATATGATTATATCTACACCCAACAGAAACTCCCAGATACCTTAAATGAATCTATAATAACGCTTATTCCTAAAGCTGATAAAGATCCGGAAGATCCGGGATCATACAGAGCAATTGCACTTCTGAATACAGACCAGAAAATACTAACTAAAATACTAGCACGTAGATTAAGTACAGTGATGAATAAATTAATACACCCTGACCAAACAGGCTTTATTCAGAAACGGTATTCATATTATAACCTAAGAAGATTATTTAATATTATATATACCAAGAGAATTATTAATGAAGATTTAGCAATAATCTCACTTGACGCTGAAAAAGCATTTGATCAGGTCGAATGGCCTTATTTATTTTCGGTGATGGAAAAGATGCAGCTAGGGGAGAAATTTTGCACATGGATAAAACTGCTATACACAAATCCTACGGCCAGAATACTTACCAACCAAAGACTGTCATCTAAATTCAGTCTATCTAGAGGGTGTAGACAAGGATGCCCGTTATCTCCATTACTATTTGCACTTGCAATTGAGCCACTTGCAGAAAGAATTAGGGGGCATCCGGAAATATATGGGTATAACAGTAAAGACACAGTGAATAAAATTTCTCTATATGCAGATGACGTATTAATTTACATCACAAAACCAGAAATTAGTATCCCAAACCTATTAAAACTAATAAACCAATTCGGTGCACTTTCAGGATACAGAATAAATTGGAATAAAAGTGAAATTATGCCAATAAGGGAACATAACAAACAGATAATACAACAATTCCCATTTAAAGTAGTAAATGAAAAATTTAAATATCTAGGTATCTATGTAACTAAGATATATACATCATTATTTAAAGCAAATTTCCCCCCATTATTGAATAAATTACATAAGAATATCCAATACTGGAAAACATTACCTATTTCAATGGTTGGTAAAATTAATGCCATAAAAAAATGATTTTTTTTACCGCAAATATTATACCTTTTTCAGACGATTCCGATATACCTGGCAAAAAACTTCTTTAAAAAATTGGACTCTATTGTTAATGATTTTATCTGGGATTATAAGAATCATAGGATAAGCAAAAGACACCTGTGTAAATCAAAAAATAATGGAGGCTTGGTTTTACCTAACTTTTTGTTTTATTACTGGGCAGTTAATATTAAAAATATGAACTTCTGGTTGGGAGAAATAGACCAGCAACCAGACTGGTTAAAACTGGAAAGGGAAGATTGTATGCCTTATGATATTGGTGCGATATTATTTGCTACGTCTAAATTAAACAAGAAAATTTATAAGGAAAACCCTATAATATTTAGTGCTATAAAAATTTGGAAACAATTAAAAAAGACATTAAAATTAGATAACTTATCTCTTTTTCTTCCAATTGTGAATAACTCATTGTTTAAGCCTTCATGTTTAGACGGGGGTTTTACACAATGGAAGAATAATGGAATTAAAAATATAGGACACCTTTACAAAGAAGGCTCTTTTTTGACATTTCAGGAGTTGCAACAGATTTATGGACTTCGAGGAAATGATTATTTCAGATATCTTCAACTCAGAGATTATGTTAAATCGAATTCTAAAAATTTTCGAAATAGAAACCCAGAGATTCTAGATGAATGTTGGAATAAGCATCCTAATACAGAAAAATTAATATCTTATATATATAATATCTTATTAGATAGTGACATTCCTTTGACGGACTTACACAGACAAGCATGGGAAAAAGAATTAAACCAGGTAATAACGAAAGACACTTGGGAAGAAAGTCTACAACACATACATCAATGTTCACTAAACGCGAGACATTCTCTAATACAATTTAAAGTAATACATAGGTTACACTACGCCAAAACAAAATTACATAAAATTTTTCAACATATCTCACCTATATGTGATAAATGTCAACATTTAGAAGCTACGTTATCGCACATGTTTACAAACTGTACAAAAATTAAAAAATTTTGGGTAAATATTTTTAGTATAATATCCAAAGTAATCAACACACAACTGGAACCCAACTCAAAATTAATAATATTCGGAATATTAGAATCAAATCAAACACTTAGAATAACACAAAATAAACTTTATCGATTACAGTTTAATAACAGGAAAAAAATTAATCCTAAAATTTTGGAAAGGCCCTACGGCCCCCACAATCAAAATGTGGATTATAGAAATGACGGAGACCTTAAACATGGAAAGAATCAGATTTTCCCTGTTGGATAAACAGGAATTATTCGTTGGAACATGGTCTCCTTTTATTGATTATTTAAAGGGTCAGAACAGTTCAGCACAGGAACCTGACTAGCACCCGGACTAAAGATTGGATGAAATGCTATACTTCGAAATGTACGAACATATCTCGAATGATGTTTTTAAACTTTAACAAATTTTTCCATTCTTCTTCAACTACCTCTTTCACTCCTTTTCCTTTTTTTATTTTTTATTTTAGTTTTTTTTTTCCTTCTTCCCTCTCTCTATTTCATCTATCCCTTTAGCCCTATCTAGTTATAAAAAAAAAAATGAAGAAAAATGCAAAAAGTATTGGAGACAATGTAATAATAACTGACAATATTATCAATTTAAAAATGATGTAATAATGATGTAATAGATGTAATAGATCATGTACCTATCTCCAATAATAAAAAATTAAATACATTAATATATATTGTAAATAGCTGGGGTCCCAGCACTGAGCCTTGCGGTACCCCACTAGTCACTGCCTGCCATTCTGAAAAGGACCCGTTTACTCCTACTCTTTGCTTCCTTTCCATTCGGCCCATTCAATATGATCATGGCTGATCATCCAACTCAGTATCCTGTACCTGCCTTCTCTCCTTACCCCCAGATCCCTTTAGTCACAAGGGCCACATCTAACTCCCTCTTAAATATAGCCAATGAACTGGCCTCTACTACATTCTGTGGCAGAGAATTCCAGAGATTCACCACTCTCTGCGTGAAAAATGTTTTTCTCATTTCAGTCCTAAAAGATTTCCCCTTTATCCTTAAACTGTGACCCCTTGTTCTGGACTTCCTCAACATCGGAACATGGGTAGGTAATGTTTCGGGTCATTTTTTTGTTACCATATTTGCTTTAGTTTACTTTAGTTTAGAAATACAGCACAGAAACAGGCCCTTCGGCCCACCCAGTATGCACCGACAGACATGGCAGGAGTTGATATTGGGCCCATCAATTCCACCCCGCCATTCAATGGACCACATCACCCCGATTCTGGCCTCTCTCCACTGGCTCCCTGTGCGGTTCCGAATAAATTTCAAGATCCTCCTTTATGTCTACAAAGCCCTTAATGGGCTTGTCCCCACCTACATTAAAAATCTGCTTACCCACCACAACACCTCCAGGTCCCTCAGATCGGCCCACGGTCTAGGCATAAGCTCAGGGGCGACCGCGCCTTTGCGGTTGCAGCTCCTAGAACGTGGAACAGCATCACTCTCCCGTCAGAGCAGCTCCCTTCATCGATTCCTTTAAGTCGAGACTTAAAACTCATCTTTACTCGCAAGCCTTTCTTGACGTCCTCTGAGGGAGGGCTGTATGCATGTATTTATGTATGTACTTAATCTATGAACCAATGTTGTATAACATTAGTACCTCCACCAATGTAATGCACTTTGGCCAACGAGAGTTGTTTTTTAAATGTGCTATAGAAATAAGGGACTTGACGTAACTTGACTTGAATTCAAAGATGGCTGATCCAACGCCATTCTCCTGCCTTCTCCCTGTAACCCCTGACACCTGTACTAATCTAAAATCTGTCAATCTCCACCTATATAACCATATAACAATTACAGCACGGAAACAGGCCATCTCGGCCCTACAAGTCCATGCCGAACAAATTTTGTTCCCCTTAGTCCCACCTGCCTGCACTCGTACCATAACCCTCCATTCCCTTCTCATCCATATGCCTATCCAATTTATTTTTAAATGATACCAATGAACCTGCCTCCACCACTTCCACTGGGAGCTCATTCCACACCGCCACCACTCTCTGCACCTTAAAAATATTCATTCACTTGCCCTCTACAGCAATTAATTCCACAGATTCACCACCCTGTGACTAAAGACATTTGTGCTAATCTCCTTTCTAAAGGCACATCCTTTTATTCTGGGGCTATGGCCTCTGGTCCTAGACTCTCCCACAAGATATTGGTCATAACTCAAAGCACTTCTTAACCATATACGTTAGTGACATTGAGGCGTGAGGCATGTCACCTTACTCTTCTTGGGCACCAGTATTATCAATGTCATTTTAAAGCAGGTGAGAACTTTGGATCTTAGTAATAAGATGTTCAACAACTCCAGTAGGCTGTGCAGGTTTTAAGAATGTAACCAGGCACTCAACTTTTTATACTCTGGACTTATTTTCTGTTGTTTCCTATGGTGTTTACAGAGAACTATGATTACATCTGCTGCAAGTAAGAATTTAAATGTTTTATTTTGGTGCTTATGACTATAAAAGACTCTTGACATGGATTATAGGGAGAATGCAGGGGAATGGACTTAGGGGGAAAAGATACATCAGCATGATTGAATATAGACAGAAAATGCTGGAGTAACTCAGCGGGACAGGCAGCATTCCTGGAGAGAAGGAATGGGTGACATTTCGAGTCGAGACCCTTCTTCAGACTGAGATTGAATGGCGGAGTGGACTTGATGGGCCGAATGGCTTAATTCTGCTCCGATCACTTATGAACTTATGAACATGACTCTTGACTGGTGATGACACCTCTTGACCCGAACAACCTGAGCTGATAAATGTTCCCGGTGTTGGGGGAGTCCAGGAGAACCAGGGGTCACAGTTTAGGAATAAGGCGTGGACAATTTAGGACTGAGATGAAGAAAAACTGCTTCACCCAGAGAGTTGTGAATCAGTGGAATTCTCTGCCACAGAAGGTAGTGGAGGCCAATTCAATGGATGTATTCAACAGAGAGTTAGATATAACTCTTAGGGCTAACGAAATCAAGGGAAATGGGGAAAACCAGGAGTACTGATTCTAGTTGATCAGCCATGATCATATTGAATGGCGGTGCTGGCTCGAATGGCTGAATGGTCTAGTCGTGCATCTGTTTTCTATGTTTCTATATTTCTATGATAAAACTATATAGGTGTGATGCATCCCGTGGCGGTCAGAGAGATGGTTGACATGCAGTTCCTTGGCTTAAAAGTGACCAAAAGGAAGGCCAACGTGACTCTTGAACTCACAGCCTAGCACTAACCAATGTTTCGACCATTACATTGAATAGTTCAATACTACAGTATTTGTCTTTGGGCCATTTGGGCAGTGGTAGAGCTGCTCTTACAGCACCAGAGACCCGGGCTCGATCCTGACTACGGAGCTCGACCCTTGTCTGTATAGAGATTGGACGTTCTCCCCGTGACCTGCGTTGCTTTACTCCGGGATCTCCAGTTTCCTTCCACACTTCAAAGACGTACAGGTTTGTAAGTTAATAGACAATAGACAATTGGTGCAGGAGTAGGCCATTCGGCCCTTCGAGCCATTTAATGTGATCATGGCTGATCATCCCCAATCAGTACCCTGTTCCTGCCGTCTCCCCATATCCCCTGACCCCGCTAATTTTAAGAGTTATCTCCACTATCTAGTTCTCTCTTGAAAGTATCCAGAGAACCTGCCTCCACCGCCCTCTGAGGCAGGGAATTCCACAATTCACCACTCTCTGTGACTGAAAGAGTTTCCTCATCTCTGTTCTAAATAGCTTACTCCTTATTCCTAAACTGTTGTCCCTGGTTCTGGACTCCCACAACATCGGGAACATGCTTCCTGCCTCTAGCGTGTCCAAACCCTGAACAATCTTATATGTTTCAATGAGATATCCTCTCATCCTTCTAAACTCCAGGGTCTACAAGCTCAGCTGCTCCATTCTCTCAGCATATGACAGTCCCGCCATCCCGGGGATTTACCTTGTAAACCTACGCTGCACTCCCTCAATAGCAAGAATATCATTCCTCAAATTAGGCTTGGTATAAATGTAAATTGCTCCTAATGTGTGTAGGAAAATGTGCGTGTGAGTGGGCAGAGATCGCTGGTCAGTGCGGACTCAGTGGGCTGTACGATACGATACGATACTATACAAAATGATACGATTTGATAGAACTTTATTTATCCCAGGAGGGAAATTGGTCTTCCAACAGCCATAAAACACAACAAGGTACATGAAACATGAAATTAACGTGATGAGTGGAAAGGATTGGGGATGTGTTAAGAAGGGGAGGTTTGGAGGGGGGGAAGAAGGGTTTCATTCTCAATCTACTCCATGACAGAATGGGGAGGAGTTGTACAGTTTTATAGCCACAGGAAAAAAGGATCTCCTGTGGTGTTCTGTGCTGCTTCTTGGTGGAACCAGTTGGTGTAGTGCCTGTTCCCGCGCTGCATCTCCAAACTAAACTAAACTCTGCCTTTCTCCAGGAGCTCGACAAAATGCTGGAGAAACTCAGCGTGTGCAGCAGCATCTAAGGAGTGAAGGAGCATCTAAGAAGCGAAGGAAATAGGCAATGTTTCAGGCAGAAACCCTTCTTCAGTCTGATGTAGGGGAGGGGTGGATGGGGAGAGAAAAGGAAAAAGGAAAAATAAAGAGGAGGAGCCAGAGGGCCGAGGGAGAGCTGAGAAGGGGAGGAGACAGCAAGGGCTACCGGAAATTGTTGAATTCAATGTTTATGCCACTAGGGTGCAGACTGCCCAAGCGGAATATGAGGTGCTGCTCCTCCAATTTCCAGTGGTGCTCACTCTGGCCATGGAGGAAGCCCAGGACAGAGAGGTCGGATACGGAATGGGAGGGGGAGTTGAAGTGCTGAGTACTTGATGTCTCCTCCCCTTCCCAGCTCTCCCTCAGCCCTCGAGCTCCTCCTCTTCCTTTCTTTTTTTTCCTTTCTCCTTTCTTCTCCCCATCCCCCCACTCCACATCCGTCTGAAAAGTTGCCTATTTCCTTCGCTCCTTAGATGCTGCTGCACACGCTGAGTTTCTCCAGCACTTTTGTCTACCTTTGATTTTCCAGCATCTGCAGTTCCTTCTTAAACACTTTCTCCAGAAGCTATTCCTTTTTGTTTCTGCTATTACATTTCCACCCACAGGAAACGGCCAGCTCTGAAGTTGCGTTTTGCACGCCTTGGTCAGATCTCATTATTTACAGAGACAAACAGGCATCGAAGATAAATGATTCTTTGGATTATTAATAGCTCCGATCTCTCTGAGAGCTTCATGCTCTGTGTCACCTCGTTGCAGATCTGCAGTCTGCAGCTCAGAGCGCAGTTGGGCTGTAAATGTGTAATTCTAGATTTATGTATGGGGTGCAGCGCCATACATCACAACAATGTCACCTCCTGCCAGATTCACCCACCCACCCCTAACAACCTGTGAAACAGCTGCCCACTTTGGAAGAGAAAATCTGCAAAACGGGCGATTGTATTGTTCAGTGTGTGGACCGATGACTGAGATTAAACGAAGGGAAGTAGATGTTGCCTCATTCGGTTCACTGAGCCGAATTGCCCCCAAATTATATTGGCTTGAGGGCAGAGCAGTATCTTTTACCATTTAGAGATATAGCCCTTCAGCCCACCGAGGTCACAGGGTGAATGTACAGACTCCATACAGACAGCACCTGTAGTCAGGGTTGAACCCAGGTCCCTGGGGCTGTAAGGCAGCAAACTCTACCGCTGTGCCACCGTGAATCCCGAATCACTCACCAAATATCAAAGTATCAAAGGTATTTTATTAGTCACATTCACATACACCTAGGTGTGGTGAAGTGAAATGCTTCTTGCCATTTTGCAGCACACAAAGAAAGAATACAGACATAACACCAATGAGAGTCTAAAACACATAGAACATCCCCCCACAATGGCTCCCACCATGAGGGAAGGCACAAAGTCCAGTCCCTAACCCCAGTTTACCCATAGTCGGGCCTATTGAGGCCTCCACAGTAACCTCTACGGAGGCCCAATGTTCCTGGCCGTTCTCGCCGGATGATGTTGCTCCGGCGTCGGGAGAGTCCTCCCAGCGGCCTGGGAGGGGGGGGGGGGGGGGGGGAATGGGTGAAATACTGGAGGGGAGTGAGAACCAGCGCTGCCATGTGGAGTGCATTCAAGAGTGCATCATTCCTGGGATCATTCCTCCTCTGGACCCTCTTCAACGATGAGAGGGTCGTGAGGAGGATTAGAGAGAATGAATCCAAGAATGAGTGGCATAACATATGACGGCACTGGGCATGTACTCGCTGGAGTTTAGAAGGATGAGGGGGAACCTCATTGAAACATACAGAATAGTGAAAGGCTTGGATGGAGTGGATGTTGAGAGCATGTTTCCATTAGTTCGAGAGTTTAGGATTAGAGGCCATAGCCTCAGAATAAAAGGATGTACATTTGGAAAGGAGATGAGTAACAATTTCTTTAGTCAGAGGGCGGTGAATCTGTGGAATTCATTGCCAAATGAGGCCAAGTCAAGGGATAATTTTAAGGTGGAGATTGACAGATTCGTGATTAGTAAGGGTGTCAGGGGTTATAGACAATAGACAATAGGCAATAGGTCATGAGTAGGCCATTCGGCCCTTCGAGCCAGCACCGCCATTCAATGTGATCAAGGCTGATCATCCCCAATCTGTACCCCCTTCCTGCCTTCTCCCCATATACCCTGACACCGCTATCTGTAAGAGCCCCATCTAGCTCTTTCTTGAAAGTATCCAAAGAACCGGCCTCCACCGCCCTATGAGGCAGAGAATTTCACAGACTCACAACTCACTGTGAGAATAAGTGTTTCCTCTTCTCCGTTCTAACCCCTTATTCTTAAATTGTGGCTCTGGAATCTCCAACATCGGGAACATATTTCCTGCCTCTAGCGTGTCCAAACACCTTAATAATCTTACATGTTTCAATAAGATGCCTTCTCATCCTTCTAAACTCCAGAGTATACAAGCCCAGCTGCTCCATTCTCTCAGCAAATGACAGTCCCGCCATTCCCAGGAATTAACCTTGTAAGCCTACGCTGCACTCCCTCAATAGCAAGAATGTCCTTCCTCAAATTAGGGGACCGAAAGGTTAAGAGGAGAAAGCAGAAGCATGGGGTTGAGAGGGAAAGAAAGATCAGCCATGATTGAATGGTGGAGTAGACTTGATGGGCCGAATGGCTCCTATCACATGAACCTATGAAGAGGCTTGAGGTACAATTGAGGATGAAGGAAACTGACGGAAGTGATGGAGAAGGACTTAAAGTGAACAGCATCTCTTGTGAAGCCTATTCACAGTGTAACAGTCAGAGAGTTATACCGCACACAAACAGGCCCTTCGGCCCAACCTGCCCATGCTGACTAAGGTGGCCCATCTATGCTTGTCCCACCTATCCATAGCCTGTGACAGACCAGTTTATGGAATCACTTCCCTTTGTGTTGTTCTGGTCTGGTTCACTTCACCCCAAACTCACAGGGATAATGTTGGCTTCAATAGTCCCACTTAACCTCCATCTTAGTTTAGTTTAGTATAGTTTAGCTTTGTTTAGTTTAGTTTAGTTTATTGTCATGTGTACCACGATATATTGAAATGCTTTTTTGTTGCGTGCTAACCAGCCGGCGGAAAGACAATATACGATTACAACCGATCCATTTACAGTGTACAGATACATCATAAGGGAATAACGTTTAGTGCAAGGTAAAGCCAGCAGAGTCCGATCAAAAATAGTCCAAGGGCCACCAAAGTGGTAGATAGTAGCTCAGCACTGCTCTCTGGTTGTCTCTTGTCACACAATTTCAGGTTTACATCCTAAAACAAGCCAAGGGCTATTGATTGTGCCGATGACAACATTTATTGTCCACAGGATGTAGGTCCGTACGAAGCTTTTCAAAAAGGGGGGTGGCATGACAGGATTACAAAAAACCTAATGTGAAATAATGTGCGCTGCGCACATCACGTGCGCAAAGTCCCTCGATGCCGGGGTTTAGATGCTCTCTGATACATTCTGAGCCTTATTTTGGAGCATTTTTGCGCCAAATTTATGACCAATATTTCAGAAATTAACAGAAACCAGAGAGGTAGCTTTTTCACACAAAGGGTGCTGGGTGTATGTAACGAGCTGCCAGAGGAGGTAGTTAAAGCTGGGACTATCCTAATGTTTAAGAGACATTTGGACACGTACATGGATAGGACAGATTTAGATCAATATGGGCCAAACGCTTGTGAGTGGGACTAGTGTAGATGGGACATGTCGGTCGGTGTGGGCAAGTTGGGCTGAAGGGCCTGTTTCCACACTGCATCATTCTATGACTAAAAAGTGAAGAAGAAAAATGCATGTAGATAAGTAGAGCAGATTTGAAAGAGGAGTGAAATGTAAAGGCAGAGAGGTTTATGGGTGGAAAGGAACATAGGAAAGGAGGGGGAAGAGTGGGCTTGGGCAGATGGGTGAAGGGAAAATAGTCACAAAGTGCTGGAGTAACTCAGTGGTCAGGCAGCATCTGTGGAGAATATGGATAGGTAGGTGACGTTTCACAGAATGCTGGAGTACGTCAGTGAGTCAGGCAGCATCTGTGGAGAACATGGATAGGTGACATGTCACAGAGTGCTGGAGTAACTCAGTGGGTCAGGCAGCATCTGTGGAGAACATGGATAGGTGACATGTCACAGAGTGCTGGAGTAACTCAGTGGGTCAGGCAGCATCTCTGGGGAAATGGTATAGATTATATTTCGGGTCAAGACCGTTCTTCAGTAATATTCGTGATGTGCCATGCATAGACATTCCTGAATGTTACCCAAACCATCGTGAGCTACTTTGTTACAGTGCTTGCCCTCTCCTATAACGTCTCTGCTGCCTTGGGTGATGCAGGACAGGACACAAGCTTTGGGACATGCTGTGAAGCTGTTGCCGTCTGTCCCAGCCTGGTAAAAACCTGGATGGAGTGGATTTGGAGAGGATATTTCCACTAGTGGGAGAGTCTAGGACCAGTGGCCACAGCCTCAGAATTAAAAGACATTCCTTTAGGAAGGAGATGAGCAGGAATTTCTTAAGTCAGAGGGTGGTGAACTGTGGAATTCATTGCCACGGACAGCTGTGGAGGTCAAGTCAATGGACATTTTTCAGGAGGAGATTGATAGATTCTTGATTGATACGTGTGTCAGAGGTAATGGGGAGAAGGCAGGAGAATGGGTTTGAGGGAAAGATAGAGTCATAGAATGATACAGTGTGGAAACAGGCCCTTCGGCCCACCATGCCCCATCTGCACTAATCCCACTTGCCCACGCTTGATCCATATCCCTCCGAACCTGTCCTATCCATGTACCTGTCTAACTGTTTCTTAAATGTTGCGATAGTCCCCGCCTCAACTACCTCCTCTGGCAACTTGTTCCATACACCTACCACCTTTGTGTGAAAAACATACCCCACAGATTCCTATTAAATCTTTTGCCCTTCACCTTAAACTTATGTCCTCTGCTCCTCGATTCACTTACTCTGGGCAAAAGACTCAACCATGTCTATTCAAATCATGATTTTACTTCGGAGTCACGTGAGTGATTCCGTGAAGAACCCGCTCAGCACGCATGCGCGGCTTTACGTTTCAGCAGGCAACAGCGGCAGGCGGGAGTCAGGCGCTCCCGCTACAAGCCTGAAAGAGGAAGAGGTAAGTACTTACCTTCCGTTTAACCAGCGACTCGCGTCTGTTTGTTGCTCCAGGTGGAGCAAAGCAGCAGACGCAAGCGGCCCCCATTGGACTCCGGGGAAGGAGCGTTCCGTTCGCGGAAGGGGGAGAGACAGCACAGGACCGCACACGCTGCGGTCCACGGACAGGGAGCTGCGCCGGTGCCAGTCCAGACGCAAGCGGCCCCCTTGGACTCCGGGGAAGGAGTGTTCCGTTCGCGGAAGGGGGAGAGACGGCACAGGACCGCACACGCTGCGGTCCACAGACAGAGCTGCACCGGGTTCCAGTCCAGAGGCCCAGCGAGAGTCAGGCGCTCCCGCTACAGCTCAAGGGACAAGTCTCTCCAAGAAACCTGTCCCCAGCTCGGCTCCAGCAGACAGGCGTCTCATCAGTGGGGGACAGAGGGCGGTAGGACCGCCAACCCGGCGCTCCGCCATCCCCGACACCGAGCCGAGCCCAGTTCCACTAGCGCCTGAGCAGCAGTCTGGATGTCAAGACATCCGGCCGGTGATATCCGATTCGTCAGACGGGGACGTCTCACCGCCCGCTTAGGGCAGAGACAGCCGCCTGAGCCGCATGGAGTGGCTCGTGGAGCATAAGCTCCAGCGAGACTTGCTTCGTGAGGAGCAGTTTCGCAGAGGGAGTTCCGGCACTCCCTCCACAGTGTCTCATGCACTGGCCATTGCTTCCTCCTCAGTCGAGGACAGCTTTGGCGACCAGGGCTGGGCTGGTCAAGAAGAGGGGCACTGGCTGAACAACATCGGGAGTATGCTTTGAGGTACAGGAACAGGAAGAGCTGCTGGGTGTGGCCACTACGTGGTTTCACCACGAGCGAGATGGCTTCAGTCTTAACTGATGGCCAGCCTACTACCTGTCTTTTCCAAAAAACCTCTCCAAGACAGGTAGCCATGAGGCGTTGGTTTTATCACGCCTCCCCTAAATTGCATTTACTCAAAGTGCCCGTCATTATTGGGGGATACATTGAGCAGCGCATTTAACCTAAATGTTTTTAAAATGCATTTGATACCTGACGTCGGCTATCATGTCCACCTGCTCATTCCAGAAGGGCAGGGTAGTATGGCAAAACACCTGACCCTACTGTTCAACTTCTCAAGGGAAGTCACAAACCTGCCCTCAATCTATGAAATTAACAGGACTATGAGAACACCGACCTCACAAGCACAGATCCTGCTACCTAGCACTTACCAAACCAGTCCTAAAAAACTGGACGAAATGTTCAAACTATTCGGCACAAGAGGGCAGATTCTGGAATGAGCACCACACTGAAGACCAGACAGCAGTACCTCTACGTGTCCACCAGGGGCGTCTACCTCATGGTACTGGCAACTTTTAAATCTCTCCCTGCACGGGAGACCCGACCTTTTCTTGTCGGGTCTCTGTTGTCGTTGGGGCTGCAATGAGGTGCGGCCTCCAACAGAAGAAGACCGGGGACTCTGGTGCCGACTCACCTCACCGTCGCGGAGCTGGCCGAGTCCAGAGCGGGTGGAGCGGTGGTAGCGCCTTCACATAAAGGTGAAGGGCTGTAGGCTGCAACAAGGGGTGGGCGGATCACGGCTGGGCACCGGGCTATCACTCTTGGTAATTGTGGAGGGAAACCGCTTTACAGGGCTCCTAGAACGGCGACTTCTGCCACCAAGTTCGGGGTCGAAGAGCTCCCAAGGGGGCCTAACCTCACCATGATGGCGAATGCTTGCACCATCATTGACTCTGCGAACGCACGCTGGGGGTCCAACATTCACCGGTGTGTGCGACACCCACCGGCGTGGATTTGTAACTTCTACCAAGGATCCAAGGATACTCTATGGTAGACATCGGCCTTGAAGATGCATACTATTCAGTACCTTTTCATATAAATTTTGGATATACCACAAGTACCTGGATGGAGTAACCATGATGAGCATTTTTTTTTTTGGCCTTCCATCACAGCAATGTGATGGATGTTTATGTAAAATGAAATTATGTTGTGTCTGGGGTCTATTTGTTTGTCAATGCTATGGCTGCATCAACCAGCCCTGACACTTAAGAAACCTCAAGTCATGGCAAATGTCTATTAAATTGACTCTTGACTCTCTTGAATTGCATCTTGACTCTTGATTAGCTGCTTTAGCTACTAACTTATTTAGCGGGCTCTGTCATATATCCAGATATTTACGTTGAGCATCCACAACATTGTCTATCTGGTATTCATTAAGACTATCAGTTATGGTAACATTAACCACCAATCAACTACGTGGCAAAGTAATTGGGATAGTAGCAGCATTACCAGCTACTAACATTGTACCTTTCCTATGAGCTGAGATACTAGTGTTCAAACTATCTCCATACCTGTAATATGGGGGCAAATGGACTAATCTGGAGTGTTATCATGGAATTTATCAGCATAGGAAGGATTATGGTTGTACACTTCCTGTTTTGAGTAACATCTTATGTGTCCTGATGAGTTACTGAGCTTGTAATACTTAGTGCCAATGTGAATTGACTTAAACGTGTTATATATTAAATTACTTACTTCTAGTGAAGCATTTGCTCAGTAATGCACCATTTTGCATGTTCAACATCACAGTGGTGGCATGTACCAAACCACTTGGGCGGAGAACATCGTTATTAGGTGACAATTTATTAACAATTGGTAACCGTATGTCGTCAAACATGTTTGACCATCAGTAACTCACCTATCAGGTGAGCTAAATGCTGTAAACAAACATTTAAACCAAAAATATTTGCTGAAATTACTAAGCAATATGGACACATATCGATTTCCTTATATTCAATTAAATCGCCACGTACTAACCTACGTCGCATGAAACCATTCTCAAGGCAGCGGCAATGGATACATTCCCGCGTATTGAGGGGTGGGGGGAATCTAATCTCTATGTTCTCCCTTCCTTCTCCCTCTTCAATAGGTACTACGGCTTCATCAGTCGGGTACTACGCAAATTACAGTGGACCAAGTCCACAGGCATGGTTCCCAGTGATCCTCGACATGGTCACTAAAAGAATTGCAGAATTGGGAAGACCACTGCTGTGCTTGGATCAGCAGCACTATCAACATGATGACAGCATTCTGTCGCATATCCTAGGGAACATATCTGAGGAGCATCAAGAAATGGGACACTGTTTTCCAAAACAGGAATTACACATTCAACTACCACAAAAAACTGTACTGGAGTTCCTGGCAGGTCTTCACCACAATGAAAAAATCAATGCATTTCGTTGTCTCTGTACTGTACACTGACAATGACAATTAAATTGAATCTGAATCTGAATCTGATGAAGGAAATGTTCTGTCAACCTACTCAACTTGGGCACCACGACAACAGGGTAAAGGGTACCACTCACTGGTGATCAGATACAGGAGAGGTATATTCAATCCATTCCCCAGAAATAGGTACACCCAAATTGGGATGTCAGTGAAATCCTGACATACCTTAGGGGATGATCACCAGCCAGGTCACTCACCTGGAACAGCCTACCCTGAAGATGGACATGCTGGTGGCATTACCTCAACACAAAGAGCCAGTTCTCCCATCTACTGCGATTGGACAACATGGTTATAACACCAGATAGTGTCACATTTCCCATTCAAGGGCTGGCCAAACAGAACAGACCAGGAACATCAGGTTCAGTCATGAAATTCCGGGCATACCCACCTGAACCACATTTTATGTGTCATGACCCACTTAGAGATCTACATCGACACAATAAGGAATACCGAGGGAGAGGAAAAAGCCTTATGGGTCAGCCACAAGAAACCTCATGGTCAGGTGACGAGCTAAACTATCTCTAGTGGCTCAAGCAGGTACTGGGAGTTGCTGGAGTAAATACTAACGTGTATAAATCTTATTCCACCAGGACAGCTTCCACGTCAGTAACTAAGAGGATGGATGAGCCTATGGACCACATCCTGGTGACTGCAGTGTGGTCTAGGGAGTATACGTTCCAAACTTTTATAACAAACCACTGACAGAACCTGTATCGTTTGCAGAAAAAGAATCTACAAAAAATATATAATTTAAGCCCGGAGGAGCATTTGGTCTTGTTGTTGTTAATAACACCATTATTGTTTTTACAAACAGATTCATGGTTGATTACGATAACATACTTCCTCCCTCGAATGACTTTGGCAGCGAGTGAAGTATGAACTGTTACACGGTTTGAAATCACAGAGCTTTGAAGTCTTCACGGAATCACTCACATGACTACGAAGTAAAATAGTAAGATTAAACGAGAACTTACCAGTTTGAAGTTTGATCTGTATTTTATGAGGAGTTACGATGAGGGATTACGTGCCCTCCGATCCCACCCTCAATAATATGGGTCAAACTGATAAACTGATGTCTCCTTGTCTTTACTATGTTTACTTCAATAACTGTGTCTATCTGTGATTCCACACCGCTGCTTTGAAGTATGCATCGCATGCGCGCTGAGCAGGCTCTTCACGTAATCCCTCATCGTAACTCATCATAAAATACAGATCAAACTTCAAACTGGTAGGTTCTCGTTTAATCTTACTATTTTATACACCTCTATTAGATCATCCCTCATCCTCCCGTGCTCCATGAAATAATCCCAGCCTACTCAACCTCTCCCTATAGCTCTGTCTCTCTAGTCCTGGCAACATCCTCATAAATCTTCACTATACCATTTCCAGTTTGATGACATATTTCCTATAACATGGTGCCCAGAACTGAACAAAATACTCTGAATGCCGCCTCACCAACTTCTTATGCAACTGCCACATAGAAACATAGAAAATAGGTGCAGTAGTAGTCCATTCGGCCCTTCGAGCCTGCACCGCCATTCAATATGATCATGGCTGATCATCCAACTCAGTATCCTGTACCTGCCTTCTCTCCATACCCCCTGATCCCTTTAGCCACAAGGGCCAAATCTAACTCCCTCTTAAATATAGCCAATGAACTGGCCTCAATTACCTTCTGTGGCAGAGAATTCCAGAGATTCACCACTCTGTGTGAAAAATGTTTTCCTCATCTCGGTCCTAAAAGATTTCCCCCTTATCCTTAAACTGTGACCCCTTATTCTGGACTTCCCAACATCGGGAAAAATCTTCCTGCATCTAGCCTGTCCAACCCCTTAAGAATTGTGTAAGTTTCTATAAGATCCCCCGTCAATTTCTAAATTCTAGCGAGTACAAACCGAGTCTATCCAGTCTTTCTTCATATGAAAGTTCTGACATCCCAGGAATCAGTCTGGTGAACCTTCTCTGTACTCCCTCTATGGCAAGAATGTCCTTCTTCAGATTAGGAGACCAAAACTGTACGCAATACTCCAGGTGTCGTCTCACCAAGACCCTGTACAACTGCAGTAGAACCTCCCTGCTCCTATACTCAAATCCTTTTGCAATGAATGCTAATATACCATTCGCCTTCTTCACTGACTGCTGCACCTGCATGCCTACTTTAATGATTTGTGTACCATGACACCCAGGTCTCGTTGCATCTCCCCCTTTCCTAATCGGCCACCATTCAGATAACACTTTCCTGGTTTTGCCACCAAAATGGATAACCTCACATTTATCCACATTATACTGCATCTGCCATGCATTTGCCCACTCACCCAGCCTATCCAAGCTCAGATTCAGATTCAGATTCAATTGCAGCCTCCTAGCATCCTCCACACAGCTAACACTGCCCCCCAGCTTTGTGTCATCCGCAAATTTGGAGATGTTGCATTCAATTCCCTCGTCCAAATCATTAATATATATCGTAAATAGCTGGGGTCCCAGCACTGAGCCTTGCGGTACTTCACTAGTCACTGCCATTGTGAAAAGGACCCGTTTACTCCTACTCTTTGCTTCCTGTCTGCCAGCCAGTTCTCTATCCACACCAATACTGAACCCCCAATACCGTGTGCTTTAAGTTTGTATACTAATCTCTTATGTGGGACCTTGTCGAAAGCCTTCTGAAAGTCCAGATATAACACATCCACTGGTTCTCCCTTATCCACTCTCCTAGTTACATCCTCGAAAAATTCTATAAGATTTGTCAGACATGATTTACCTTTCATAAATCCATGCTGACTTTGTCCAATGATTTCACCACTTCCCAAATGTGCTGCTATCCTGTAGATGGTCCATGCATGCAACCATTAATATAGCTACCTCAGTACCACTAACCACGCCTTAGTTATCAAGTATAATAACTCTCTATCTATCTCTCCCTCCATCTCTTGGTTCCAGCATGGTTATAGACTGCTGGTAATCAGTGCTGGAATGTGTTTAACCTGAGTGATCTTTAAACAATTAGTAAAGTTACTAGTGTGTCAGACTTAACTTCTTTACATGGTGTCAGATAGTTAAAACGCTCGCCTCCTGTTCATCGGGTTTTATTTCTTTATAAGTGTTGCTTTATCGGTGTTTATCTCGCACCTCTTTACCACTATGGCCTCCTCGTGCCGCAAACCCTCGCCCCTTGTCTTTGATGCCGACATAGCGGAGCGCTGGGCGACTTTTGAGTTGGATTTCACACACCACATGAATATCGTTCACCGTAACGATCCCAACGCCGTCAAAGCATCTCTTCTGCTGAACCTTGCCGGTCCTGATGCCATGAGGAGAGCACTTGCTTTTGCCTACAATCCCGCGGTCCAGGATGCAAAACGATCAGGTTCTAGTACCTGCGGAGTCTGCCAACGATCCGGTATGTTTGCTACGGAAGTTTGCTGAAATTTGTGACTTGCCCTCTAACCGCATTTTAGAGCGAGCCAAATTCTTTACGTGGAAACAACAGCCTGATGAGCCAGTTGAGTGCTTTATTGCTGATCTGCGCTATCTCGCCCAGAGGTGCCGATTTGAAAATATGACTGACCAGCTTACTAGGGACATTTTAGTAACGGGGATGCTGGATCAGAAGTTGCGATCGGAGCTACTGAGAAAGCCAGATCTTACTCTGACAGTGGCCATGCACTCATGCAGGTTGGCCAAAGTTGTTGACCCGCAGTTTGGACAGCGGGAGTCCGATAGCCGAGCTATCAATCTAACGTTTCTCAACAGACCGCGTCCCCAAAATAGACTACAATAGACCTGTGCCGCGGACGAGCTAACCCCCGGCGCTCACGTTGTTAAAAAGTGCCCCAATTGCAATTATGTGCATTCTATGCAGTTGCAGTGCCCGGCTTATGGAAAATCCTGCAATTTAATCCTGCAAGAAATTTAACTATTTCTCTGCTGCCTGCCGGTCCTGTGGGAAACTTCCCCCAGCTTCTAGACAAGTATTAAACAACCTGGTACAAGTCGATAACGAGTTTGGTTCCCAGTCCTCTCTCGACACTGCCCACAACTCCGAGCCAATTAGTTCTCAAGGAGATGCCAGTGTATTCACACTCCTACACGCACCTGTTTTACTCCCTGAACCATCGGTCCTCGTTACTGTCAACAATTATTCTTTCTCGGCTAAGCTCGATACTGGGGCAAAGGTCAATGTTATGTCAACAAGCCTGTTCAAGAAGATTAGACTTAATGAGCTGCTGACTGCAGACCGTTCGACTTTACATGCTTATGGGGGTGAGGTGCTGAAACCTGTGGGGAAAGCCACTTTCAATTGTGTACTGCAGAAGTTATCGCGGCCTCTCCTGTTCTATGTTCTCGACTATGACTGTGTGTTGGGCAACCAGGCATGCCAGGACCTAGGACTGGTGTCCTTCGACCACACCGTCAACGAAGTGCAAGTGTTGCTGAATCCTACGTCTGAGTACCCGGACCTGTTCGACAATCAGCTGGGCAAGCTACCACTCATTTACAAAATCGCCACCGACCCGAAAGTGGTGCCCGTGGTCCGTGCACTACACAGAGTATCCCTTGCTATGAAGGATAAAGTTGAGTCTATGCTGAAAAGCATGGTTGCAATGGGAGTGCTGGAAGCGGTCAGCGAACCCACCGACTGGGTCTCCACCATGGTCGCCACCCTGAAAAAGGACAAGAACGAGATACGGGTGTGCATCAATCTGAAGGACCTGAACCTCGCGATAAGGCGACCACACTACCCTATGAGAACCGTGGAAGACGTTGCATCTCAAATCGGTCAGGCCACGGTCTTCTCTGTCCTTGATGCCAAGAGCTCTTTCTGGCAAATACCTCTCGACAAACGATCCTCCGACCTGACGACGTTTGCCACTCCATATGGCAGATTCAAGTTCTTACGGATGCCATTTGGTATTAGCTCTGCCAGCGAGGTGTTTCAGCGGTCCATGGAACAGCTGTTCGCTGGCATGCCGTGTGCCATCATCGCGGATGATATCCTGGTCTACGGGAAAGAATACTGCCGAACATGACAGGAACCTCCGTCGGGTCCTGGACCGGGCCCGACTGATCAATTTGAAACTGAACAAAAAAAAATGCAGGTTCCGCGTATCCGAAGTGCCTTACGTCGGGCATATCTTCACTTCTAACGGTCTGAAGCCCGACCCGCAAAAGACAAATGCAATCTCCCAGATGTCAGCCCCCTCCGACGTCCTCAGCTTGCAGCGATTCCTGGGCATGGTCAACTACCTGGGGAAGTTCATCCCCAATCTCAGTGAACTAAGCTCGCCCCTGAGGCAGCTAACAAAAAAGGACACTGCCTGGTCCTGGTTTCCACAACACCAGCAGGCTTTTGAATGGCTGAAGTCCAAGTTGACCTGCACCCCGACCTTAAAATTATTTGATCTGTGCCGTCCCATTGTTGTTACCTGCGATGCCTCTCGTTTTGGACTAGGTGCTGCCTGCCTGAAGCTCTATGACAATGGATCACTGTTACCGGTCTCGTATGCCTCTCGGACCATGACCGACACGGAGCAACGGTATGCTCAGATCAAGAAGGAGCTTCTGGCGGTGGTGTCCACCTGCCCCAAGTTCAAAGACTTCCTCTTCGGCAGCAAATTCACAATCGAAAAGGACCACCAGCCATTAGTGACTATCCTCAACAAACCGATAAATATTGTCCACGCCAGGCTGCAACACATGATGCTGCAGCTCCAGCATTTTGATTTCAACATCGTCTACAAGAAGGGCACTGAGATGCATGTGGCTGACACCCTGTCTCGTGCCCCACTAGCCTCCCACCCCTACAAGCAGGAGGACCTGCTGGTATTGAACGGCAACTTTGGCCCAACCAAGCAGCTACAGTGCCTGACTGTGCACACCGCCGCTGAACTGCATTGCAGCAGCTCGCAGCCGTTATCAAGCGCGGGTGGCCCGACAGGCGCACCACTTTGCCGTCGGGTGCCCAACCTTTCTTCCTCGTCCGTGATGAACTGGTGATCCAAGACGGTGTCATCGTCAAGGACCACAAAGTCATAGTCCCAGCCTCCCTCTACGATCTATACTCCAATGCTGCCCACAGTGGTCATCCCGGGGTCGATGCTACCATTTTTCATGCCCAAGGACAATTTTACTGGCCCGGTATGGCCAAATACATCAGCGACAGTGTCCTCCTGTCCCTCCTGCAACAACCTTGCCCCACACCAGCAGCGCCAGCCTTTTTTGCAGCAGCCGGCGCCTACCATGCCCTGGACATCGCTGGCTGCCGACATATTCGAATGGCGGGGCAAGCAGTTCCTCGTCCCTGTCGACTCGTACTCCAACTGGTTCGAGGTGGACATACTTCCCTCCATCACCTCCGAGATGGTCATCAGCAAGCTGCGCAAGCACTTCGCAACTTTTGGTGCCCCTGTCCGCTTGCAGACCAACAACGGCCGGCAATTCACTAGCGCCGAATTCAAGGCTTTCACCGCCAGGTGGAACTTTCATCACTACACCAGCAGCCCTGAGTATCCACAGAGTAATGGCCCTTGGTGAACGGGCTGTGCGGAGTGCTAAGGCTCTGCTGGAGCAGTCGCGCCTGTCCAATTGCGATTTCTACCTAGGCTTACTCAACCTACGAAACATCTCCCGGGACCCAGCCATGGGTTCCCCTGCCCAGCGTCTGATGTCGAGGATGACAAGACCACCCATGCAAATCGCCCAACAAGCCCTGCTACCCAAAGTGCTTGAGCCTGCCACTGTCCAACAGCAGATTGACCAGAAGCATGAAAGCCAATGACGTTCGCATGATAAGTCCTGCTGCCCCCTGTCTCCTCTACTGCCAGGCCAAGTCGTTCGGATGCACTCTACCACCGGCTATTCCCGCCTCGCAACCGTGGTCGGTGTGGCTGACTCCCCAAGATCTTACCTGGTGGACTACGAAGGGACTGTCTATCGCCAGAGACGTCAACACCTACTGGCCGTGAACGAGCCGAAGCCTGCACCTGCGGGTCCTGATGCTCCTCCATTGCCGTTCCAGCCTGTCACTGCCGATCTCCCTGCTGTTCCCCACATGCCACTTACCCCACCGCTGTTGCATTCTCCTCCTCCTCAGCCGCCTGGTTTTGGTCGAGTCTCTTCACCTCCTCTGAGTTCACCTCCCCCTCCTGCTTTTCCAGCTTCGACTGTGCTTGATCCTACTTTAACCTTCTCGCCTGCCTCCGCTACGCCTTCTCTTCTTTCCGATGGGGGGGGGAAGGTATTGTACACACGCGTTCGGGTCGCATTGTTAAGCCGCCTGTTCGCTATGGCGACTTTGCTTAAACTCTCATGCCCTGTGCCGTTACATTGCCACGGCTCTAATTCTGTTTTGATTTATATGGGGAAGGATGTAGATGGTCCATGCATGCAACCAATAATATAGCTACCTCAGTACCACTAACCACGCCTTAGTTATCAAGTATAATAACTCTCTCTATCTCTCCCTCCCTCTCTTGGTTCCAGCATGGTTATAGACTGCTAGTAGTCAGTGCTGGAATGTGTTTAACGTGAGTGATCATTAAACAATAAGTAAAGTTACAAGTGTGTCAGACTTAACATCTTAATAACTGACTAGCAGTTTCCCCACTACCGACGTTAGACTAACTGGTCCATAATTCCCCGTTTTCTCTCTCCCTCCCTTTTTTTAAAAAGTGGGGTTACATTAGCTACCCTCCAATCCTCAGGAACTACTCCAGAATCTAAAGAGTTTTGAAAAATTATCACTAATGCATCCACTATTTCTGGGGCTACTTCCTTATGTACTCTGGGATGCAACATGACCTCCCAACTTCTATACTCAGCCTGGCCCGCTGAGTTACTCCAGCACTCTGTGAAATGTCACAGAACAGGGCAAGATTAGCAAGTTTGCTGATGACACAGAAGTGAGTGGTTTTGCAGATAGTGAAGATGGTTGTGAAAGATTGCAGCAGGATCTGGATCAATTGGCCAGGTGGGCAGAGGAATGGTTGATGGTTGCATGGTTCCTTGGAGGACGTGTCGCAGGTATATCAGGTGGTCAAAAAGTATTTTGGCACTTTGGCCATCATCAGTCAAAGTATTGATCATAGAAGTTGGGAGGTCATGTTGCAGTTGTATAAGACTTTGGTGAGACCGCATTTAGAATATTGTGTTTTTGAATTGAATTGAATCCTTTATTTGTCATTCAGAACTTTCGGTCTGAACAAAATGTCGTTGCCTGCAGCCATACATGTAATAATAAACAACACACAATAAACACAAATTAACATCCACCACAGTGAGTTCACCAAGCACCTCCTCACTGTGATGGAGGCAAAAAGTCATAGGGTTGCTGTCTCTTCCCTCCTCTTCTCCCTCTGTGCTGTGACGATACCCCACCGGGCGATGGTAAGTCAGTCGCGTGGTTCAAGCTCCGCGGCCCGGGGGTGGTCGAAGCAGCCGCTCTCCAGTCCAGCGGATGCAGCTGTTCCCGCAGGAGCTCTGGAAAACAGGCACCAGCCTATGACCTGCGAGCTCCTAACGATGTCATCCACTGGCCCACGGCCGAGCCCCGGATTCAGGTCACCGCCGCCAGAACGTCGCCACAGCCGCCGGAGCACCGTCTCTGCCCCGCACCAGGCTGCCCACACGGGAGCGTCTCAGCCCCACACCAGGCTGCCCACACGGGAGCGTCTCAGCCCCGCACCGGGTTGCCCCCACGGGAGCGCCTTCCAGCCGGGAGCCGGGCTGCCCCCACGGGAGCGTCTCAGCCCCGCACCGGGTTGCCCCCACGGGAGCGCCTTCCAGCCAGGAGCCGGGCCGCCTTCACAGGAGTGTCTCAGCACCGCATCGTCCACCCTCACCGGAGCGCCGAGTCGTGCCGCTGCCCGAACGCCACCGCAGCTCAAAGACGGCCAGCCTCGCGTTGGTAAGTCCTGGCTGGCTCTACCTCCAGATCCTCGAGGTCAGTCGCAGGTTGGAGGCCACCAGTTCCGCCATTAGGCCTCAGTGCAGACGGGGGAAGAGAAGGAGGATACGACAAGAAAGTCGCATTTCCCTGAAGGGAGAGACAGAAAGCCCTGTTTCACCCCCCCCCCCCCCCCCCCCCCCCCCCACACACACATAACACAACCTAATAACCAAAAGTTTAACTGAACAAGACAAAAAAAACAACACAAAAAAGTAAAAATAGACAGACTGCAGGCGAGCCACAACCGTTTTCATAGCGCCGCCTCTTCCGGTTCAGTTCTGGGCACCATGTTATAGGAAAGATGTCAAACTGAAAAGAGTACAGAGATCCCATCCTAGATCAGTCCAATCAGGGTTGTGTCATCCGCAAACTTGAGAAGCTTGACAGAGGTGTCAGTGGAGGTGCAGTAATTTGGTGTGGCGAGAGTAGAGGAGAGGGGAGAGTACGCATCTTGCTGAGCGTTTGCGGGTCCGAGATATGCTTTCCCACCTCACATGCTGCTTCCTGTCTGTCAGAAAGCTGGTGATCCACCGACAGAGGGGTTCAGGCACAGTCAATTCACAGCTCTGGCACAATGGTGTTGAATGCAGAGCTAAAATCAATAAAACAAAATCCTCGCATAGGTTCAAGAAGGAACTGCAGATGCTGGAAGATCGAAGGTACACAAAAATGCTGGAGAAACTCAGCGGGTGCAGCAGCATCTATGGAGCGAAGGAAATAGGTGACGTTTCGGGCCAAAACCCTTCTTCAGACTGAAAGAATAGGTTCCTCACATAGGCGGTCTAGCTGCTGGAGGATGAAGTGCAGGCCCAGATTGACTGCATCATCCACAGATCTATTGGCCCAATATGCAAAATGCAGAGGGTCCAGCAGAGGGATTGTGATATTTTTCAGCTTGGCCAGCACAAGCCTTTCAACGGTCTTCATGACTACAGAGATCAGTGCGGCAGGCCTGTAGTCATTAAGACCAGTAATCCTTACCTTTTGGGGTATAAGGACAATAGTGGTGGCGTGGGCCCAGCTGGGGTGGCGTGGGCCCAGCGGAGGTGGTGTGGGCCCAGCGGGGGTCAGCGAGGGTGGCGTGGATCCAGGGGGTGGCGTGAACCAAGGGGGGGTCAGCGAGGGTTGCGTCGACCCAGCGGAGGTCAGCGGGGGTGGTGTGGGCCCAGCGAGGATGGCGTGGGCCCAGCGGAGGTCAGCAGGGGTGGCATGAGCCCAATGGGGGGTGGCATGAGCCCAGCGGGGGTGGTGTGGGCCCAGCGGGGGTGGCATGGGCCCAGCGGGGGTGGCGTGGGCCCAGCGAGTCTGGCGTGGGCCCAGCGGGCGTGGCATGAGTCCAGCAGGGTTGGAGTGGGCCCAATGGGGGTGGCATGAGCCCAGCGGGGATGGCGTGGGCCCAGCGGGGATGGCGTGGGCCCAGCGGCGGTCAGCGGGGGTGGTGTGGGGGGAAGATGGCTTGGGCCCCGGCGGCGGTGGGAGGCGAGGGGAGCGGGCTCCGCTGCAGCGGCGTCTGGTATTCAGGTTACAGCCGTTGGGTTCAGATTCAGCCACTCTTGCCCGGCGACGGAAGAACAGAGAACTGGCCATTTCCAAAGTGGAAACGTTGATATTTTTTTCCGTTTTTTTTTTTTTTTTGGTGATTTTTTCTTAGGGGGAAAAAAAGGGGGGTGCGGTCGCACCCAACGTACCCCCCCTTCGGACGGCCATGGGATGGTGGTTGCTTGTCTCCTTCAGATGGAGTTTAATCCAATAAATTGTGAGGAGTTGCACGTTGAGAGGTTGAATGTATGGAGAAAGTATATCAGTTCAGTTTACTTCAGTTTACTTCAGTTTAGTTTATTGTCACATGTACCGAGGTGCAGTGAAAATCTTTTGTTGCGTGCTAACTGAACTGAACTGAACTTTATTTATAGAGCACTTTAAAAACAACCACTGTTGCAACAAAGTGCTGTACATGACTAATCATAAACATAAAACAAAACAATAACAACATTAAAAGACAGTAAAAACAATAAAAAACAATAATAGAAACACTAAACCAAGAGCAAAGTCTCCTGCAGGGGCGAAAGCTAAGGAATAGAAAAGGGTTTTAAGACTAGTTTTGAAAATGGACAGTGAAGGGGCCTGTCTAATGTGCAAAGGTAGAGTATTCCATAATGTCGGAGTAGCAACAGAGAAGGCTCTATCCCCTCTGAGCTTCCGCTTAGACCTCGGTACCTCCAGGAGCAGCTGATCAGCTGACCTGAGGCACCGAGCAGGAGCGTAGGGATGAAGCAGCTCAGAGAGGTAAGGCGGGGCGAGACCATTTAAAGATTTAAAAACAAATAAAATAATCTTAAAATGATCTCTAAAGTACACAGGCAGCCCGTGGAGGGAGGCCAGAATAGGCGTTATGTGCTCCCTCTTACGTGTTCCAGTTAAAAGGCGAACAGCAGCATTCTGAACCAACTGGAGACGTGCAAGGGAAGATTGGCTAACTCCAAAATAAAGTGTGTTACAGTAATCCAGCCGAGACGTGATGAAGGCATGGATTACTGTTTCAAAATGCTGTCTAACTAATGCTGTCTAACTAATGCTAACTAATCAGCAAAAAGACAATACATGATTACAATCGAGCCATTCGCAGTTTACAGATACATGATAAGGGAATAAAGGTTAGACAATAGACAATAGTTGCATGAGTAGGCCATTTAGCCCTTCGAGCCAGCACCGCCATTCAATATGATGATGGCTGATCATCCTCAATCAGTACCCCGTTCCTGACTTCTCCCCATATCCCCTGACTCTGCTATTTTTAAGAGCCCTATTTTGCTCTCTCTTGAAAGCATCCAGAGAACCTGCCTCCACTGAGGCAGAGAATTCCACAGACTAACCACTCTCTGTGCGAAAAAGTGTTTCCTCGTCTCCATTCTAAATGGCTAACTCCTTATTCTTAAACTGTAGCCCCTGGTTCTGGACTCCCCCAACATCGGGAACATGTTTCCTGTCTCCAGCATGTCCAAACCTTTAACAATCTTATATGTTTCAATAAGATCCTCTCTCAACCTTCTAAACTCCAGAGTGTACAAACCCAGCTGTTCCATTCTCTCAGCATATGACAGTCCCGCCATCCTGGGCATTAACCTTGCAAACCTACGCTGCACTGCCTCAATAGCAAGAATGTCCTTCCTCAAATTAGGGGACCAAAAACTGCACACAATATTCCAGGTGTGGTCTCACTAGGGCTCTATACAACTGCAGAAGGACCTTTTTGCTCCTATATTCGATTCCTCTTGTTATAAAGGCCATCATGCCATTTGCTTTCTTCACTGTCTGCTGTACCTGCATGCTTACTTTCATAGAATAATGAACAAGGACCCCCAGATCCCGTTGTACTTCTCCTTTTCCCAACTTGACGCCATTTAGATAGTAATTAGCCTTTCTGTTTTTTTACCAAAGTGGATAACCTCACATATATCCGCTTTAAACTTCATCTGCCATGCATCTGCCCACTCCCCCAACCTGTCCAATCCATCCTGCATTCTCATAGCATCCTCCTCGCAGTTCAAGGTAAGGCCAGTAAATTCCGATCAAAGATAGTCCAAAGGTTATCAATGAGGTAGATAGTAGATCAGGATTGCTCTCTGGTTGCCATAGGATGGTAGGATGGATATAATGTATGGCAAGACCTTTAACAGCATTGATATACAGGGGAAACAAGTCTGTGACTACGTGAAAGTTGTAATACAAGTCGATTGTGTGGTAGAGAGGAATATAGTACGCTTGCCATCATTGGTCAGTGCACAAAGTCAGAAAACTGACTCCATTTACACTTCACGCTGCCTCGGCAAGGCCAGCAGCATAATCAAGGATGAGTCACACACTGGACACTCCTCCTCCCCTCTCCCATTGGGCAAAAGGTATAGAAGTGTGAAAATGCACACCTCCAGATTTAGGGACAGTTTCTTCCCAGCTGTTATCAGGCAACTGGACCATTCTACCAACAACTAGTGAGCAGTGCTGAACTACTATCTAGCTCATAGGAGACCCTTTGACAGTGTGCCTCTCTAAGGTGTGAAAACAACAAATCAAAGCAGAGGATGATCAAGGAAATGTAGAATGGTTCATTATTGGCGAGGGGAAAGTGACAGTGAGGTATACACACAGTAAAATTAATCAGGAGGACAATGGGTAAAGTATATCTCTTGTTTCCCTCTCCCCTGACTCTCAATCTGAAGAAGGGTCTCGACCTGAAAAGTCATCCATTCCTTCTCTCCGGAGATGCTGCCTGTCTCACTTAGTTACTCCTGCAGTTTGTATCTACCTTCCACTTAGCAACCGTGAGCACATGTCAGATGGCCTTTGCTGGCGATGAGGTGCAGCGGGAGACGCTGAGGTTGAGAAAGGTGTTCCACGTGGAGAATCCTTCCTTCTGTCTTACGAGTAAATTGAATTCTGCACCACCACAAGCCACAAGTTTCCATCCTGACCCCCACAGCATTGAAGTTGTCAAAGACTCGGAAATAGAAAATATATGTTATACAGTGCTGCCATCAGTCATCTCCTGAGTCATACATATTCACAAACAAACAAATGAATTGCCTGGTTGAAGCCTCCAGCCAACTGCAGCAAAGAGGAAGAATAAACAAAAATCCCACCAAATAATTTGGAGCAAAGGGACTAGGCAGCCGTGAAATGATTTGTCATAAGCAATCTGCTTAAACATTAGTGACTGGACAGACTTGGTGACAGCAGGCAGGTGGGGGCAGAAGCACCACAGCTGTTAACGTAGATTGTGAGGTTTGTCATTGCATCATTCACTGAAGCTGCGCTGAATGAACGAGCCGCTGTTCTTCACAGCTGATGATTATTGAATGGGACAGGTATTGTAGCTCTCATGATCCCAGTGTGTAGCATAATAGTGACAGTAAATATAAATGCACTCCCGGGAGCCTGCCTCAGTTGTACGCACACCTTACAGTAGTCCATCCCCTTGCACCTACGCATCACGAGACGTCGGAGCAAAGAGCTGGTAGAGGCCGAAACCATTGGATGTGTTCAAGAGAGAATTAGATATAGCTCTTGGGGCCAATGGAATCAAGAGATATTGGGAGAAAGCCGGAATGGGGTACGGATTTTGGATGATCAGCCATGTTCATATTGAATGCTGGCTCCAAGGGCCGTATGGCCTACTCCTGCATTTTATATGTCTATGTTTCTAAACCAGCATCTGCAGATCCTTCCTACACATGAACATCATTCAGGGGCTGTGCGGTAATTACATTCCTCATATTTTTTGTCATCACGTTTAATTTTTGGAGCTTCACTCAATCCTCCTTCGAAAGCTTCAGTTGAATCTGTATCCCAGGTGGGTTATCATTTCTTCTTAACGTCAGTGCCCCATGGCTACAGCATATTTAATAAATCATTTATATTAAACTGCTGAAGAAGGCCATTGGATTCATAAACCTGTATCAGCATTATCTCTATAATTGGTGCCATCTGCTTTGACGTAAATTACGTCATGCTCAATCTTTGCGCGAACTTTGCGCGTACTTGCCATGTACTTAGCGCGTATTTACCGCGAACTTAGCGAGAACTCAGCGTGAACTCCGCTTCCGTTTGGTCGCGCTAGACGCATGCAATCGCATGCTGGTGGGACAGGCCCTTTACAGGTTTGTAGGTTAATTGGCTTGGTATAAATGTAAATACTATAGAAGTGTGAAAACCCACACCTCCAGATTCAGGGACAGTTTCTTCCCAGCTGTTATTAGGCAACTAAACCATCCTATTGGCAACTAGAGATCAATCCTGAACTACGATCTACATCACTGGAGACCCTCAGACTATTTTTAATCGGACTTTACTGGACTTTATCTTGCACTAAACGCTATTCCCTTTATCATGTATCTCGCACACTGGTGGACAGCTCGATTGTACGGGGCATGTATTCTGCTGAAGGGTGAAGTCACCGTTGCAGGAGCCCCCGAAACAAAATCCGCGGGCTCCAGGTGCCGCCATTCATGGTACCTCCAGTCAGCAGCAACGTGCACAAGCGGCAGCAGCAGCAGCAGCTATTCAGCAGCAACGGCAGCGGCAATCCTTTTACTGTTTGCATATGAGGTGAGTTCAGTTTTTACTAATGGAGGCCGCTCCTCGTTGCGGCCCCAATATGAGAACAGAAAAGTCCATAGAATGGGGACAGGCCCTTCACACACAACATAAAAATATAACAAAAACTACATGTCCCTGACAAAAAAAATAATACATGCCAGAGGTAAGGACCAATCTACATCACTCCCTGCACTTAATCCTTTAGATACGCACTAAACCTATTCCTTTTCATGTATCCATGTGCACTCCTATCCAAAAACCTCGGTCGTGACAATGCCATATAAGATTTTTATACTAATGGAGTATAAGAACAGAAAAATACAGTATGGTGCATTCATGGACAACAATGCACTGCCAAGGTAAGGTCTCACCACCACTGGCAATGCGTTCCATCCAAAAAATTCAAATGCCACCACTCTTTGTACCACCAAAATCTTGAATCCCCATCTGTCCCACACATCTCCTTTAAACTTTGCCCCCTCGCACTTTAAAGCTATGCCCTCTTGTCTTTGACATTTCCACCCTGGAAAAAAAGGTTTTGACTGTCCACCCTATCTATGCCTCCCATAATTTTATATACTTTGATCAGGAAAGGAAAATAGAGGAGGGAAAACAATTTTCTCCGGAGATGCTGCCTGACCCGCTGAGTTACTCCAGCATTTTGTGCCTGGCTTTTCATAGTGCACATGGCAATAATAAACTAAACTAAACTGGATGCGGAGTCACATCAGAGCCATGCGGAGCCAAGGCAGATTTAGTTTAGTTTAGTTTAGAGATACAGCATGAAAACAGGCTGCTCACCCCACCCCACCGAGTCTGTGTTATATCATAGTGTATCCCCAGACACAAGCACTATCCTACACACTGGGGACAATTTACATCAATGCCAATCCAATTAGCCTACGAACCTGGACATCTTTGGAGTGTGGGAGCAAACCAGAGTGCCCGGAATAAACACACGCAGGTCACGGGGAGAGCGTGCAAACTCTGTACAGACAGCACCCATAGTAAAGGGCCTGTCCCACGAGCATGTGACTCCATGCGGCAAGCGTGACCTAAAGCCTGCAGCCACCTCAACGGCGTACACACGGAGGTCGAAAGAGTGACGTGAAGTTCTAGCGAAGTCTGACGGGCGTACGGCGTTGAGGCGGCTGCGGTCCGGCAGGCCGTTTCCGCGCTGAATTTTTGAACCTGGTCAGTTTTTTGGAGCCCCGCGCGATGTCGGGATCAGCGCCGCACAACTCTATACGGCTCCGGCGATCAAAGTGGGACCGGCCCCGCGAGGCCGTACGGCTCAAGCGGCCAAGTTAGGTCGCGCTTGCCGCATGCAGTCGCATGCTGGTGGGACCAGCCCTTTAGGTCGCACTTGCCGCATGGAGTCGCATGCTGGTGGGACAGGCCCTTTAGGGTCTCAGATCACTGGAGCTGTAAGGCAGTAACTCTACCACTGCGCCACCGTGCCGCCTATGTTTGGCCCACATCCCTCAAAACCTGCCCTATCCATGCACCTGTCTAAATGTTTCTTAAACTTTGTGATAATACCTGCGATAGACACAAAATGCTGGAGCAACTCAGTCGGTCCGGCAGCATCTCTGGAGAAAATGGTTTATTTTCTCTAGAGATGCTGCCTGACCCGCTGAGTTTCTCCAGAATCATGGGCCTAGCATTTCATTGTACCCCAGTTCATGTGACAATAATGAACTAAACTAAACCAAACTGGATGTGGATCCACTGGATGTTGAAGGCCGAGGCAGATAGAAAGTCAAAGCTTATGGAGATGGGTAGGAAAGTGGCATAGGCCATCAGTGGAGCATTCTTAAGGGAAATGCAAAATGCTGGAGTAACTCAGTTGGTCAGGCACTATCTCTGGTGAGAAGGAATGGGTGACGTTTTGGGTCGAGACCCTTATTCAGACCATTCATGCTGCCTGTCCCGCTGAGTTACTCCAGCATTTTGCGTCTATCTTCAGTTTAAACCATTAGGACTGAGATGAGGAGAATCATCCTTTTCACCCAGAGAGTTGTGAACCTGTGGAATTCTCTGCCACAGAAGGCAGTGGAGGCCAATTCATTGGATGTGTTCAAGAGAGAGAGATATAGCTCTTGGGGCCAATGGAATCAAGAGATATTGGGAGAAAGCCGGAACAGGGTACTGATTTTGGATTTTCAGCCATGATTCTAATGAATGCTGGCTCGAAGGGCCATATGGCCTACTCCTGCATTTTATATGTCTATGTTTCTAAACCAGCACCTGCAGATCCTTCCTACACATGAACATCATTCAGGGGCTGTGCGGTAATTACGTTCCTCACATTTTTTTGTCATCACCTTTAATTTTTGGAGCTTCACTCAATTCTCCTTCGAAAGCTTCAGTTGAATCTGTATCCCAGGTGGGTTATCATTTCTTCTTGACGTCAGTGCCCCATGGCTACAGCATATTTAATAAATCATTTATATTAAACTGCTGAAGAAGGCCATTGGATTCATAAACCTGTATCAGCATTATCTCTATAATTGGTGCCATCTGCTCTCATCCCCGACCTTGAAGTATTTTCTTAATGCATTTATTCGTTATTCCCTTATCATGTATCTATACACTGTAAATGGATCAATTGTAACCATGCCTTTCTGCTGACTGGTTAGCATGCAACAAAAGCTTTTCACTGTATCTCGGTACACGTGACAACAAAACTAAACTAAAACTTTACTGTCCTTCTTGTCAGTGCCTAGGCTTAGTTTAGTTTAGAGATACAGCGTGGACACAGACCCTTCGGCCCATCAAGCCCATGCCGAACTGCGATCAATAGTTCTATCCTGCACACTAGGGACAATTTACAGAAGCCAATTAACCTACAAACCTGTACGTCTTTGGAGTGTGGGAGGAAACTGGAGCACCCAGTGAAAATCACACGCAGTCACAGGGAGAATGTACAAAGTCCGTAGAGACGACACCCATGGTCAGGATTGAACCCGGGTCCCTGGTGCTGTGAGGCAGCAACTCTACTGCTGCACCACTGAACTCCAAATTCTCTGAATTCTGGAGAAATCCTTTACCCAGGGTAGGGGAATCAAGAAGTAGAGGAGATAGGTTTAAGACGAGAGGTTTAATATTTTATACAAACCCGAGGGGCAATATTTTCACACAGTGGATAAATGGAATGAGCTACCAGAGGAGGTAGTTGAGGCAGATACTATAACAGCATATAAAAGACACAGACAGGCACAGATAGAAGAGGTTGAAGGATATGGGTTTTCTCCAGATGATCCGGTTTCCTCCTACATTCCAAAGGCATGCAGGTTCTCATGTCAATTGACTTCTGTAAATTTCCCCTGGTGTGGGATGTGAAAATGGGATGACATAGAATTTACGTACGGGTGATCGATGGTCGGTGAGGGCTCTTTGGGCCACTGAGTGACTCCAGCATTTTGTGTCTATCTCCGGCCTCAATCAGCACCTGTAGTATTACTTTAGTTTAGTTTAGAGATACAGCGCGGAAACAGGCCCTTCGGCCCACCGGGTCCACACCGACCAGCGATCCCCGCATATTAACACTATCCTATACACACTGGGGATAATTTTTATTTTTAACAAGCCAGTCTACCTTTGTAGTGTTAGAGGAACCTAAATATCTCAGAGAAACCTCGCGTAGTATCATGAGGAGAATGTACAAACTCCGTACACACAGCATCAGCAGTCGGGATCAAACCTGGGTCTCGGGGACTGCAAGCGCTGTAAGGCAGCAACTCTACCGCTGCGCCACCGTGCCGCCCTACACATAGTTCCTTCCTACACATACGCCCTGTTTCCACGTTGTATCCCTAAGCACGAAGGTCTCAATTCTCAGGCTCCTTTATTTTCCTCCCAATGGTAACAGTGCTGAGGCTGTAACCAGGATAGTGTGGGTCTTTGATGACATTAACTGGCTTATTGACACAGCGCCCCCTGTAGGCCCCTTCACGGGTGGGGAGATCAATATCCGCGATGCAACAGGCAATTTCAGTTCAGTTTAGTTTATTGTCACGTGCACCAAGGTACAGTGTACAGCTTTTGTTGCGTGCCAACCAGTCTGCAGAAAGATAATACACGATTACAATCGATCCATTTACAGTGTGTAGATACATAATAAAGGAACAACGTTGAGTGCAAGGTAAAGCCTGCGTGAGGTATGAATAGCATCTGCAGTTCCTTCTTAAACATTTTGTCTACTCCATTGCGAAACCTCCTCAAGATATGCCAACTTTAAAGAAGTTCTCCTCCTCCCTCCGAAGCTACTTCCCCCCACCTTCACATAGTCTGAAGAAGGGTTTTTGCCTGAAACATTGCCTATTTCCTTCGCTCCTAACACGCTGAGCTTCTCCAGCATTTTTGTGTACCTTCAATGGAAGGGAGGTTGGTTTGTGTGATGGTCTGGGCTGCGTCAACTATTGGCTGCAATTTCTTGCAGTCTTGGATGGAGCTGTTCACAAACCAAGCTGTGGTACACCCCGATAAAATGCTTTCTACGGCTCATAATAATGTTTTATTAATAATGTTTTATGTTTTATGTGCCATTCCTAACTTTCACTGTATGTCATGTTGTCACTTGTGGTTGGAGCACCAAGGCAAACTCCTTGTATGTCAATACTTGGCCAATAAACTTATTAATTTGTTCATTTGTAGATAAAATGCTTTCTATGGTGCCCACCGCTTTCTGCAGGTTCCTTCATTCTTGGGTATTTGAGTTTCCACCAAGAGGTGTTATGACCAGTCAGTAAGCCTTCCACAGTTTGAATGAATGAATACAATATGGTATCCACATGTGACAATTCCCAGTGGCTTTCTTTGTTTGCATACCCAAGATATGCAAATAGTCACCACATAAGGGCGCTTACAAAGTTACCAAGTAGACACAGTTTGATAGAGTTTTCAGTGACATGCTGAATCTCTTTATATATCTGAGGAATTAGAGACATTGATGACCTTTCTTGGAATCTGGGATCTTGGAAACTTTATTGTCATTCAGACCTTTCGGTCTGACCGAAATTTCGTGCCTGCAGTCATACGTATAATAAAATAACAAAGCACCCAATAAACACAAATTTAACATCCACAACAGTGAGTTCACCAGACCCCCTCCTCACTGTGATGGAAGGCAAAAATATTAAGTCTTTGTCTCTTCCCTCCTTGTTCTCCCTCTGCATTGAGGCGAACCAGGCCTCCGATGTTGTGACCCCGCCGGGTGATGGTAAGTAAGTCCCGCGGCTCAACCGTGCTCCGCGAACGTGCCGGTTCAAACTCCGCGGCCCGGGGCGGTCGAAGCTGCTGAAGCTGCCGCCCTCCAGTCCAGCGGACGAAGCTGTTGCCGCGGGAGCTCCGGAAAAACAGGTCACCAACCTGTGACCTGCGAGCTCACGACGATGTCGTCCACTGGGCCTGTGGCCGAACCTCCAAAGTTGGGTTGCCGCCGCCGGAACGCCGCCTCAGCCCCGAGTCGGGCCGCAGCCGGACGCCAGAACCGAACGGAACACCAGAATGCTTTCATTGTATGTGCTGGGCCCAGGACAGATCATTAGACATGTGCAGCTTGTGTAGAGTTAGACTGGACTCCTTGCAGGGAGTCAGCTTGATATTCTAGACAATCACATCTTATAAATGGGAAGGCATTTAGACACATGAACAGGCAGGGAAGGGAGGGATAGTGACAACGTGTGGACCAATGTGTAGTTTAAATTGGCATCATAGCCGGCACATACATTAGATGGTGGCTTTTATGAGGCTTTTCTATAGGCACATGGAAGTGCAAGGAATAGAGGGGAGACTAGATAGAAGTATATAAAATTGTGAGAGGCAAAGAGTGCGTAGAATGTCAGAACCTTTCTCCTCGGGTGGAAATGAGCAACACCAGAGGGCATAGTGGAGGGGAAAGATTTAATGGAGTTGTGCGGGGCAAGTGTTTTACACAGAGAGTGGTGGGGCCTGGAACGCATTTCCAGCGCCAGTGGTGGAGGTAGAAATGATAGTGATGTTTAAGAGGCTTTTAGATAGGCACAAGGAAGTGCAAGAAATAGAGGGATAGGGATCATGTACAGGCAGATGAGATCAGTTTAACTTGGCCACAAACCAAGTTAACGTACCTACAAATGTTATGGGGTCCGTTCCTGTGCTGTGCTGTTCTGTGTTCTATGCTCTATGTTATATGTAAGTACTAGTCCTTCCACTTAAAACCTTCCACATTTATATTCCTATAGGAAGGAACAGCAGATGCTGGTTTAAATCGAAGATAGACACAAAAAGCTGGAGTAACTCAACGGGACAGGCAGCATCTCTGGAGAGAAGGAATGAGTGACGTTTCAGGTCGAGACCCTTCAGTTTAGTTTATTATTGTCATGTGTACAATGAAAACCAGGCACAAAATGATGGAATAACCCAGTGGGTCAGGCAGCATCTCTGGAGAAATTTGCTTTCTCTCCTCTACTTCCCTTTCCTGATCAAAGTATATAAAATTATGAGAGTATTAGAGAGAGTGGACAGTCAGAATTCACATTTTCCAGGGTGGAAATGTCAAAGGCTGGAGGGCCCAGCTTTAAAATAAGAGGGGGCATAGTTTAAAGGAGATGCGTGGGGTAAGTCTTTTATACAAAGAATGTAAACATTATACTATAGGCTGCATAATGCTTCGAAACTGCAATAGCTTTAGAATCATAGGCTCATACAGTGTGGACATAC